>NW_012106653.1:2112767-2122484 GCF_000951045.1 Mandrillus leucophaeus
TTTAATAAATGGTGCTGGGAAAACTGGCTAGCCACATTTAGAAAGCTGAAACTGGATCCCTTCCTTACACCTTATACAAAAATTAATTCAAGATGGATTAAAGACTTAAATGTTAGACCTAAAACCATAAAAATCCTACAAGAAAACCCAGGCAATACCATTCAGGACACAGGCATGGGCAAGGACTTCATGTCTAAAACACCAAAAGCAATGGCAACAAAAGCCAAAATTGAAAAATGGGATCTAATTAAACTGAAGAGCTTCTGCATGGCAAAAGAAACTACCATCGGAGTGAAAAAGCAACCTGTAGAATGGGAGAAAATTTTTGCAATCTACCCATCTGATGAAGGGCTAATATCCAGAATCTACTAAGAACTCAAACAAATTTACAAGAAAAAATCAAACAACCCCATCAAAAAGTAGGCAAAGGATATGAACAGACACTTCTCAATAGAGGGCATTTATGCAGCCAACAGACACATGAAAAAATGCTCATCATCACTGGCCATCAGAGAAATGCAAATTGAAACCACAATGAGATACCATCTCACACCAGTTAGAATGGTGATCATTAAAAAGTCAGAAAACAACAGATGCTGGAGAGGATGTGGAAAAATAGGAACACTTTTACACTGTTGGTGGGACTGTAAACTAGTTCAACCATTGTGGAAGACAGTGTGGCGATTCCTCAAGGATCTAGAAATAGAAATATCATTTCTATGGGACCCAGCCATCCCATTACCAGGTATATACCCAAAGGATTATAAATCATGCTACTATGAAGACACATGCACATGTATGTTTATTGCAGCACTATTCACAAAAGCAAAGACTTGGAACCAACCTAAAAGTCCATCAATGACAAACCGGATTAAGAAAATGTGGCACATATACACCATGGAATACTATGCAGCCATAAAAACGATGAGTTCATGTCCTTTGTAGAGACATGGATGAAGCTGGAAACCATCATTCTGAGCAAACTATCACAAGGACAGAAAACCAAACACCGCATGTTCTCACTCATGGGTGGGAATTGAACAACGAGAACACTTGGATACATGGTGGGGAACATCACACACCAGGGCCTGTCGTGGGGTGGGAGGAGGGGGGAAGGATAGCATTAGGAGATATACCTAACATAAATGTTGAGTTAACGGGTATAGCACACCAACATGGCACATGTATACATGTGTAACAAACCTGTACATTGTGCACATGTACCCTAGAATTTGAAGTATAATTTTAAAAAAAAAGGATACATGAACCAAGTATGCTAAAATATTGGAGTTCCTATTTATTTATTTATGTATTTATTTAATTTTTGAGACAGAGTCTCACTCTGTTGCCCAGGCTGGAGTGCAGTGGCATGATCTCAGCTCACTGCAACCTCTGTCCCCCAGGTTCAAGTGATTCTCCTGCGTCAGACTCCCAAGTGGCTGGGATTATAGGCACCCGCCACCACACCCGGCTAATTTTTGTATTTTTAGTAGAGACGGGGTTTCACCGTGTTGGCCAGGCTGGTCTTGAACTCCTGACCTCAAGCGATCCACGCGCCTCGGCCTCCCAAAGTGCTGGGATTACAAGCGTGAGCACTGCACCCAGCCTGGAGTTCCTTTTTAATACTCCATTTTTGCATTGGCTGCCAGGGGTAAAGAACGCAGACTGAATAAAATTATACAAAGTAACCAGTGGAAGGTCTGAGTGAATTTATTTAAAATCTCTACTAAGGGTTTGTGAGTGGGAAGTAACATTTCTAACAAAACATGAACCCCAAGCAGTTATCAGAAAAAAAAAGACTAATTTTTTTTTTTTTTACACAGAGTTTCACTCCCACCACCCAGGCTGGAGTGCACATTTTTAGGCATCTAGTCAAGCATGAGTGTGGAGAAATGAGTATTCTCAGGCACTGTTCATAGAAGTGTACATTTTTAGATGCAAATTGTGTATGCACATATTTTTTGAATCATTATTCTGTAGCTAGAAATGCACTCTACAGATACTCTCAAAAAATATAACAAGATATATATTAAAATGATGTCTCAGCTTTGTTAATAGCAAAAAAATAAACAATTTATTATATAAATGATAATACATCCAAAAAAGGGAGGACTCTGTCACTTTAAAATGAGCGTAGAAAACTTGTATGCGGTAACATGGAAGCATCTGCAAGATGTATTATTCAATTTTTAAAAATCAGTCGTGACACTTACAGCCAAAAGGAGTAAGCATACTACAGCCCCTCTCTACCACTTACTGCAACTAAAAACTCTGGACATAATTAAAAAGCAACTATAGGGAAACTGTGAAAAATCAATAGGAGCCAAAGTGCAAAGAGAGCCCAAGCTTAAAGATTGATCTGCAATAGGGGTGAGTTTTACAGTTTTATTTACACATTTATCATCCAGTTTTTACTAACAAGTGACTCCCCAAGCAAAACTGAGCAGTGGATACAGGCAGCAAAATCTCTCTAAAAAAAAAAAAGGAAAAGAGAAAGAAAAAAAAAACCTGTCTTTCTGGCAAAGGGATTGGAAAAGGGGATCCCAGTGGGTTGAGGAGTATGGGAAGATGTTAACTTTCTCTTGTTTTTTCTCTTGTTTTCTCATTAAAGTCACTAAATGAAAGGAAAAAGATACTGGTGCAGAAATAAATCCTTGAAAAAATTCAATGAAAGTAATAAATTTAGAGAGTCATGAAGTTCAGCAAACCCCAAATAGGATAAACTTAAAGAAAAGCATGCACAGACACAGCCCAATAAAATCCCTTACACCAAAGATAAATTTTTTTAATCATGGAAGTAGCCACAGAAAAATGATACACAACCTGAACAACATAGCGAGACTCCATCACTACAAAAAAAAAAAAAATTAAAATTCTAGCTAGGCATGGTGGTGCACACTTTTAGTCCTAGCTATTTAAGGAAGCTAAGGCAGTAGGATCTGTTGAGTCTGGGAAGTCAAGGCTGCAGTGAGCTATGATTGTAACACTACACTCTAAGCCTAGGCAACAGAACAAGACCCTGTCTCAAAAAGAGAAAGAAAAATGGCACATCACATATAGGAGAGCAAAAATTTGACTGCAGAACTCTCATCAGAAAATATAGAAGTCAAAAGAGAGTAGGACATCTTTAAAGTGATGAAAGAAAAGAACTATTGAGTTCTATATCCAGTGAAAATATCCATTGTAAATTATGATAAAATAAGGACACTCTCAGATAAAGAAAAATAAAATAATGTAAAACAATAACACATTTAAAAAAAGAGAAACGTTCAAGTACGTTCTTGAACCATAAAGGAATTAAACTAGATATTAATAACAGAAATATATCTAAAAAATTCCCAAATATGTGAAACTTATACAAAACATTTCTAAATAAGCCATAGGTCAAAGAAGAAGTCTCAGAGAGAATTAGAAAATATTTTGAACTGAATTAAAATGACAGTACAATATATCAAAGTTTGCAGGGTAAAACTCTATACAATCCCACATCAAAATACCAAAGACATTCATCACAGAAATAGAAAAAAATCAATCTTAAAATATATAAGGAACCATGAAGGACCAGAATAGCCAAAGCTATCCTGTGCAAAAAGACCAAAGGTGAAGAAATCACATTACCTAACTTCAAATTATGCTAGAGCTATAGTAACCAAAACAGCATGGTACTGGCATAAAAACAGACACATCGACCAATGGAATAAAATAGAGAACCCAGAAACAAATCCATACATTTACAGTGAACTCATTTTTGAAAAAGATGCCAATAGCATATATTGGAGAAAGGATAGTCTCTTCAATAAAAACTGCTGGGAAAACTGGATATCCATACGTAAAAGAATGAAACTAGACCCCTATCCCTCACCACACACAAAAATCAAATCAAAATGGATTACAGACTTAAATCTAAGACCTCAAACTATGAAACTACTGAAAGAAATTGGGGAAAATCTTCAGGACATTGGAGTGGGCAAAGATTTTTTGCATAATCCTCCACATTAAATAAATGTAAAAGTAATTACATTTCTTGAGTAATACCCCACTTGGTTGCACAGGTAACCAAAGCAATATGGTATTACATCAAGTTAAAAAGCTTTTGCACAGCAAAGGAAACAATCCACAAAGTGAAGAGATAACCCACAGATGGGAGAAAGTATTTGCAAGCTATTCATCTGACAAAGGACTAATAACCAGAATATTATAATAGCTCAAAAAACTCTATAGAAAAAAATCTAATAATCCTATTTAAAAATGGGTAAAAAGTCTGAATAGACATTTTTCAAAAGAGATATACAAATGGCAAATAGGTATATGAAAAGGTGCTCAAAGTCACTGATCATCAGAGAAAAGCAAATTAAAACTACAATGAGATATCATCTCACCCCAGTTAAAATGACTTTTATCCAAAAGACAGGCAAAATAATAAATGCTGGTGAGGATGTGGAGGAAAGGAGCCCTTGTACCCTGTTGGTGGGATTGTAAAGTAGTATAACCACTATGGAGAATAGTATAGAGGTTTCTCAAAAAACTGAAAATAGAGCTACCATATGATTTAGAAATTCACTGCTGGGTATGTACCCAAAAGAAAGGAAATACCGTGAAAATGGGCCATGCTGCCCAAAGTAGTATATAGATTCAATACTATTCCCATCAAGCTACCATTGACTTTCTTCACAGAATTAGATATAAATTTCATATAAAACCAAAAAGGAGCCCATATAGCCAAGACAATCCTAAGCAAAAAGAACAAAGCTGGAGGCATCACACTGCCTAACTTCAGACTATACTACAAGGCTACAGTAACCAAAACAGCACAGTACTGGTACCAAAACAGATATATAGACCAATGCGACAGAACAGAGGCCTCAGAAATAACACCACACATCTACAACCATCTGATCTTTGACAAATCTGACAAAAACAAGCAATGGGAAAAGAATTCCTTATTTAATAAATGGTGCTGGGAAAACTGGCTAGGCATATGCAGAAAACTGAAACTGGACCCCTTCCTTACACCTTCTACAAAAATTAACTCAAGATGGATTAAAGACTTAAATGTAAAACTTAAAATTTATAAAAACCCTAGAAGAAAACCTAGGCAATACCATTCAGAACATTCTGTGAGAATAAGAAAGCTGACTAGGTAAAGAATATAGGCATGGGCAAAGATTTCATGACTAAAACACCAAAAGCAATTGCAACAGAAGCCAAAATTGACAAATGGGATCTAATTAAACCAAAGAGTTTCTGCTCAGCAAAAGAAAATATCATCAGAGTGAACGGGCAACCTACAGAATGGCAGAAAATTTTTGCAATCTCTCCACCAGACAAAAGTCTAATATCCAGAGTCTACAAGGAACTTAAACAAATTTACAAAAAAAAAAAAAAAATTGAGAAGTGGATGAAGGATATGAACAGACACTTCTCAAAAGAAGACATGTATGTGGCCAATAAACACATGAAAAAAAAAGCTCATCATCACTGGTTATTAGAGAAATGCAAATCAAAACCACAATGAGATATCATCTCACACTAGTTAGAATGGCAATTATTAAAAAGTCTGGAAACAACAGATGTTGGCAAGGCGGCGGACAAATAGCAACACTGTTACACTGTTGGTGGGAGTGTAAATTAGTTCAACCATTGTGGAAGACAGTGTGGTGATTCCTCAAGGATATAGAACCAGAAATACCATTTGACCCAGCAACCCTATTACTTGGCATACACCCAAAGGATTATAGATCATTCAACTATAAAGACAAATGCACATGTATGTTTATTGCAGCACTATTTACAATAGCAAAGATTTGGAACCAGCCCGAATGCCCACCAATGATAGACTGCATAAAGAAAATGTGGCACATATACACCATGAAATACTATGCAGCCATGACAATGAATAAGTTCATGTCCTTTGCAGAGACATGGATAAAGCTGGAAACCATCATTCTCAGCAAAATAACACAGGAACAGAAAAGCAAACAACACGTGTTCTCACTCATAAGCAGGAGCTGAACAATGAGAACACATGGACACAGGGAGGGGAACATCACACACCAGGACCTGTTGGGGGATAGGGAACTTGGAGAGGGATAGCATTAGGAGAAATACCTAATGTAGATGACGGGTTGATGGGTGCAGAAAACCACCATGGCACATGTATACCTATGTAACAAACCTGCACGTTCAGCACATGTATCCCAGAACTTAAAGTAAAATTAAAAAAAAAAAAAAGTATGTTGACATAAAAACCTATACATGCTACCTATAGTAGTTTTATTAATAATCGACAGAAAATCAATCAAACCATATGTCATTGCACTGGAAGGACATACCTTGTATATTATCCATACAATAGAACATTAATCAGCAATAAAAGGGAATGAACCAGCCAAGTTTGCAGCATACAAACTTGATACAAGTCAAGATACAAAAGTCAATTGCTTTCCTATTTACCAGAAATTTTTAAACAATTAGAAATTGAAATTTAAAACCAAACGTCACTTACATTAGCACCCCAGAAAATGAAATAATTAGGATAAACTGAAAAAAAAAAAAAGTATAAGATCTGCATAAGGAAAACTATAAAACTCTGTGAAAGAAACAAAACAAGACAAGAACTAAACAAATGGAGAGTTATTCCATGTTCATGGATAGGAAGACTCAATATTAAGATGTCAATTCTTCCCAATTTAATTTACAGATTTAATGCAATCACAATCAAAATCCCAGAAAACTACCTTGTGGGTATCAACAAACGAACTGTAAAGTTCATATGGAAAGGCAAAAGAACCAGAATAGCTAACACGATATTAAAGGAGAAGAATTTTTTGACACTATCTGACTTTAAGACTTACTATAAAGCTATGGTTATCAAGACAAGGAAGTACTGACAAAAGAATTGATAGAGAGATCAATGGAACAAGATAGAGGGTCCGGAAACAGACCCACACAACTATAGACAACTGATCTCTGACAAAGGTGAAAAGGCAATTTAATGGTGATAGAAGAGGCTTTTCAACAAGTGGTTCTAGAACAACTGGACATCCACAAGCAAAATAATTTTTTAAAAAAGAATCTAGACACAGACTTTACACATTTCACAAAAGTTAACTCAAAATGGGTCATAGACCTAAATTTAAAATGCAAAACTATAAAACTGCTAGAAGAAAACAGAAAATAATCTAAGTAACGTTGGGTTAGGGTATAATGTTTTAGATATAAGACCAAAAGCAAAGCATGATCTGTAAAAAATATTAATAAATTGGACTTCATTAATGTTCAAAAATTCTGCTCTCCAAAAGACACAATTCAAAGAATGATAAGTCATAGACTGGGATAAAATATTTGTAAAACACATTGAAAAAAGGATTAATATCCAAATATACAAAAATAACCTAATACTCAACAATCATAAACTAAAATCCAATTTAAAACTGGGCAAAGATTTGAAAAAACACATCACCAAAGATGTACAGATTATAAACAAGCATATGAGAACATACTTCATACCATATGACCTTAGGAAATTGGAATTTTTTAAAAAATGAAATACTACTACACACCTATTAGAATAGCTAAAACCCCAAACACTGACAACACCAAATGCTGACAAGAATATGGAGTAACAGTAACTTTCATTCATTGCTGGTGGGAATGCAAAATTGTATGGCCATTTTCAAAGACAGTCTGGCTGTTTCTTACAAAACTAAGTATGCTTTTATTACATAATTGAGCAATCACACTCCTTGATATTTATCCAAATAAGTTGAAAACTTGTGTCTACCAAAAAACCTGAACACAAATGTTTATATTAGCTTTTTCTTTACAGTTGTCAAAACTTGGAAGTAACCAGGATGTCCTTCAACAGGTGAAAGGAAAAATAAACTATGATACATCTAGACAATGGAATATTATTCAGCAATTAAAAATAGGCTATGAAGCCACAAAAAGATATAAAATAACTTTAGATCATACAGCTAAGTGAAAGAAGCCAATCTGAAAAGGCTACATAATGTATAATTTCAACTATCTGATATTTTTCAAAGACCAACCTATAGAGACAATTGAAAGATCAGTGGTTCTATGGGAAACAGTAAAGAGATTTCTTATGGAACTAAAAATAGATCTACCATTCTACCTAGCAATCCCACTATTGGGTATCTACCCCAAGGAAAAGAAGTCATTATATGAAAAAGACACATACACATACACACACATGTCTATAGCAGCACAATTCACAATTGCAAAGATATGAAACTAACTGAGTGTCTATTGGCCAACAAGCAGATAAAAAAAAGTTGTGGTACATATACACCAAGGAATACTACTCAGCCATGAAAAAGAATGAAATGTCTTTTGCAGCAACTTGAATGGAGCTGGAGGCCATTATTCTAAGTGAAGTAACTCTGAAATGGAAAACCAAATACCATATGTTCTCACTTATAAGTGGGAGCTAAGCTATGAGGACTCAAAGACATATGGAGTGATAAAATAGACTTTGGGGAATTGTTGGGGGAGGTTGGGAAGAGGGGTGAGGAATAAAACAATACACATTCAGTACAGTGTACACTGCACACGTGACAAGTGCACTAAAATGTAATAATTCATCACTATAGAACTCCTCCATGTAACCAAAAACTATCTCTACCCCCAAAACTACTGAAATTTTTTTTAAAAATAGAATAAATAAAAGATCAACAGCTGCTGAAGGTTCAGAGGGAGAATAAGACAGATGACTAGATAAAGCACAGAGGGATTCAGGACAGTAAAACTATTCTGCATGATACTATAATTGTGTATATATTTAATCATACATCTGGCAAAACTCATAAAATGTACAGTTCAAAAAGTGAACTCTAATGTAAACTATGGATGTTTATTAATAATAAAGTATAAATATGGGCTCATCAATTATAATAAATATACAATACTAGTGCACTATGTTAATAACAGGAAAAGTAGAGTGGGAGTGGTAGGGGAGGAAGCAAACAAGTATATGAAATTCTGTACTTTCTACACAGTTTTCCAAAAACCTAAAATTGCTCTAAAAAGTCATCTATTAATTTTTAAAAGTACATCCTTATAGTAAAACAGAAATAAAAAAGTTAAACTCATAGTATACCAAAAGGAGTGAATTTTGTCCTATGTAAATTAAAAATAAACAATTTTTATAAGGGTCAATACTGTACATTATCACATGTATATATACATAAATATATGTATATAAAGTATATTCATTTGAAAAATTCTTAACTAGAAACAGGAGAGGGGAAAAGAGGAAATTTTTCTCTTATGCCTTTCTGCATTTTTTAAACCTTACCACGTGCCTTAATTTTTTTTAATAATACAAATTTTTTTCAAGTAAAAGTTGATTTTATTTATTTTTTATTATTGTACTTTAAGTTCTAGAGTACACGTGCACAATGTGAAGATTTGATACATAGGTATACATGTGCCATGCTGGTTTGCCGCACCCATCAACTCATCATTTATATTAGGCATTTTTCCTAATGCTATCCCTCCCTAAGCCCTCCACTGCTGACAGACCCCATTCTTTGATGTTTCCCGCCCTGTGTCCAAGTGATCTCGTTGTTCAATTCCCACCTATGAGCAAGAACATGCGGTGTTTGGTTTTCTGCCCTTGTGATAGTTTGCTCAGAATGATGGTTTCCAGCTTCATCCATGTACCTGCAAAGGACATGAAATCATCCTTTTTTA
>NW_012106653.1:2128029-2129379 GCF_000951045.1 Mandrillus leucophaeus
TTTATCCATTTCTTCTAGATTTTCTAGTTTATTTGCATAGAGGTGTTTATAGTATTCTCTGATGGTAGTTTGTATTTTTGTGGGATTGGTGGTGATATCCCCTTTATCATTTTTTATTGTGTCTATTTGACTATTCTCTCTTCTCTTCTTTATTAATCTTACTAGTGGCCTATCAATTTTGTTGATACTTTCAAAAAACCAGCTTCTAGATTCATTTGTTTTTAAAGGGGTTTTTTGCATCTCTATCTCTTTCAGTTCTGCTCTGATCTTAGTTATTTCTTGTCTTCTGCTAGCTTTTGAATTTGTTTGCTCTTGTTTCTCTAGTTCTTTTAGTTGTGATGTTAGAGTGTCTATTTTAGATCTTTCCTGCTTTCTCTTGTGGGCATTTAGTGCTATAAATTTCCCTCTACACAATGCTTTAAATGTGTCCCAGAGATTCTGGTACATTGTGTCTTTGTTCTCATTGGTTTCAAAGAACATCTTTATTTCTGCCTTCATTTAGTTATTTACCCAGTAGTCATTCAGGAGCAAGTGGTTCAGTTTCCATGTAGTTGTGCAGTTTTGAGTGAGTTTCTTAATCCTGAGTTCTAATATGATTGCACTGTGGTCTGAGAGACAGTTTGTTGTGATTTCTGTTCTTGTACATTTGCTGAGGAGTGCTTTACTTCCAATTACATGTTCAATTTTAGAATGAGTGTGAGGTGGTGCTGAGAAGAATGTATATTCTATTGATTTGGGGTGGAGAGTTCTGTCGATGTCTATTAGGTCTGCTTGGTGCAGAGCTGAGTTCAGGTCCTGGATATCCTTGTTAACCTTTTGTCTCCTTGATCTGTCTAATATTGACAGTGGGGTATTAAAATCTCCCATTATTATTGTGTGGGAGCCTAAGCCTCTTTGTAGGTCTCTAAGGACTTGCAACCCCTGCTTTTTCTTTGTTTTCCATTTGCTTGGTAGATCTTCCTCCATCCCTTTATTTTGAGCCTATCTGTGTCTCTGCACATGAGATGGGTCTCCTAAATACAGCACACTGATGGGTCTTGACTCTTTATCCAATTTTCCAGTCTGTGTCTTTTAATTGGGGCACTTAGCCCATTTACATTTAAGGTTAATATTGTTATGTGTTAATTTAATCCTGTCATTATGATGTTCGCTGGTTATTTTGCCCATTAATTGATGCAGTTTCTTCATAGCATCGATGGCCTTTACAATTTGGCCTATTTTTGCAGTGGCTTGTACCAGTTGTTTCCTTCCACGTTTAATGCTTCCTTCAGGAGCTCTTGTAAGGCAGGCCTGGTGGTGACAAAATCTCTCAGCATTTGCTTGTCTGTAAAGGATTTTATTTCTCCTTCA
>NW_012106653.1:2135399-2136171 GCF_000951045.1 Mandrillus leucophaeus
GTTTTCTAAATGTACAATCATGTCATCTGCAAACAGGGACAATTTGACTTCCTCTTTTCCTAATTGAATACTCTTTATTTCTTTCTCCTGCTTGACTGCCCTGGCCAGAACTTCCAACACTATGTTGAATAGGAGTGCTGAGAGAGGGCATCCCTGTCTTGTGCTGGTTTTCAAAGGGAAGGCTTCCAGCGTTTGCCCATTCAGTATGATATTGGCTGTGGGTATGTCATAAATAGCTCTTATTATTTTGGGATACATTCCATGAATACCTAGTTTATTGAGAGTTTTTAGCATGAAGGGCTGTTGAATTTTGTCAAAGGTCTTTTCTGCATCTATTGAGATAATCATGTGGCTTTTGTCATTGGTTCTGCTTTTGTGATGGATTACATTTATCGATTTGTGTGTGTTGAACCAGCCTTGCATCCCAGAGATGAAGCCAACTTGATCGTGGTGGATAAGTTTTTTGATGTGCTGCTGGATTAGGTTTGCCAGTATTTTATTGAGGATTTTCACATCGATGTTATTCAGGCATATTGATTCAAAATTCTCTTTTTTTGTTGTGTCTCTGCCAGGCTTTGGTATCAGGATGATTTTGGCCTCATAAAATGAGTTAGGGAGGATTCCCTCTCTCCAGCTCCTCTTTGTACCTCTGGTAGAATTCTGCTGTGAATCGGTCTGGTCCTGGACTTTTTTTGGTTTGTAGGCTATTTATTATTGCCTCAATTTCAGAGCCTGTTATGGGTCTATTCAGGGATTCAGCTTCTTCCTGGTT
>NW_012106653.1:2138131-2149084 GCF_000951045.1 Mandrillus leucophaeus
GCTGTTAGTCTGATGGGCTTCCCTTTGTGGGTAACTTGACCTTTCTCTCTGACTGCCCTTCATACTTTTTCCTTCATTTCAACCTTGGTGAATCTGACAATTATGTGTCTTGGGGTTGCTCTTCTCAAGGAGTATCTTTGAGGTGTTTTCTATATTTCCTGAATTTGAATGTTGGCCTGTCTTGCTAGGTTGGGGAGGTTCTCCTGGATAATATCCTGAAGAGTGTTTTCCAACTTGGTTCCATTCCCCCCATCACTTTCAGGTACACCAATCAGACATAGATTTGGTCTTTTCACATAGTCCCATATTTCTTAGAGGCTTTGTTCATTTCTTTTGACTCTTTTTTCTTTAACCTTGTTTTCTCACTTTATTTCATTAATTTGATCTTCAATCACTGGTACCTATAACACAAATTTTTTAAGACTTTGGAGTCCAGAAAATCTGAGTCTGAATCCCAGCTCTGACCTTTATTAGCCAAGTGATCTTGAGTAAATCACTTAAATTATCTAGGCCTCAGTTATGTAATCTGTAAAATGAGGATGGAAATATTTGTCTCTTAGGTTTGTTATGAAGGTTAAAGTAATGTGCCATAATGTCTGGCACATTAAAAATGATGAAAATGGTAACTACTTGATATGGTTTGGCTGTATCCCCACCTAAATCTAACCTTAAATTATAATAATCCCCATGTGTCAAGGATGGGACCACGTGGAGATAAATTAATCACGGGGGTGGTTTCCCACAGACTGTTCTTGTGATAGTGAATGAGTTCTCATGAGATCTGATGATTTTCAAAGGAAAACCTTCAGATACATTCTCACTCTCTTTCCTTGCTGCCCTGTGAAGAGGTGCCTTCTGCCATGACTGTAAGTTTCCTGAGGCCTTCCCAGCCATGCAGAACTGAGTCAATTAAACCTCTTTCCTTTATAAATTACCCACTCTTGGGTATTTCTTCATAGCAGCATGAGAACAGACAAATACACTACTATTATAGATGCAATGATAATAAAATTTATGTTTATCACACAGGAGTACTACATTATTTATTAGAATACTTCATAGTCCAGAGCTCAACATGTCTCCAGTATTACAATTAAACACACACACACACACACACACACATTGTATAAAAACAAATCTAATGAAAATGAAGATAAACTTAAAAAATGAAAATAATATACAATGATTACTCCTTATAGCAATGAGCATTAGCAGATACTTCCTAAAATCCATCCCATTAAAGAACAAAATGGAGAACATTATAAGGGACTTGAGCAGAGATCTGGTCACAGTGCTGTCCTTGTAAGAGAATCCAATGTAAGTCTCACAGCTTCAGACTCAGAAACTCAGGGTTTCTGACTGAAGATGTTACTCTTGGTTTTTACTAAATCAGAATTGATTTACTAAATGTCATTTTACTAAGTCAGAATTGATTTACTAAATGTCATTTTACTAAATCAGAATTGTCATTCATGAAAATTGCAGACTTCTGAAATTTGTATCAGTTATGAATTTATTTCTTTTAGGGAGTTTACCCAAAGGTTGCCTAGATTTCTTCAAAGTAGAGATTTTTATTAATAAAAGCTAAGGACCATTTTTCACACTGGACAGATTAAACCAAAAGTCAAATCTATGCAAGAGTCAAGACAGAAAAAGTATGCTTGCCTACTCACCCACTTCTTAAGAACGAGACCACCCTGACCAGCATGGTGAAACTCCATTTCTACTAAAAATACAAAAATCAGCTTGGCATGGTGGTGCACACTTGTAATCCTAGCTACTCAGGAGGAGAATCGCTTGAACCTGGGAGGTGGAGGTTGCAGTGAGCTGAGATTGCACCACTGCCCTCCAGCCTGGGTGACAGAGCGAGACTTCATCTCAAAAAAAAAAGAAAGAAAGAAAGAAAAAGAACCAATCTTCTGATAAAGAAAAGCAAACATTCTGAGGTTCCTACTTGCTGCATCCAAGACTTATTAGGCTCTTAAATAGTTCTAAAAGTTCAGGTGGTAAAAATAGTTCTGATATGTTACGCTTTATTTCAGAATATGGAATTAAATACTACTCTAAGAATCTAATCTTTTAAACATAAAGTTTAAACTCTTATATTGTGCTTGAATTGTTTCTGTATTAAATATGCTTGTGTGTTTATGTGCCTGGTTTTTCTGATGGAGTCTTACTAAGTTTTTCTTCCCCTACATTTATGGTTTTTCTGATATATTAGAAATCTAGCTCAGTTTCTATTACCCCCATAAGAATTTTTAAATTAAAATTCAATTATGGTTTGGTTTTCTAAATCCTGACTATCTCATATTATGACAAAGTTAAAGAAATTTAGTCTTTAGGAATGCAAAGCCTGTTACAGAAATAAATTACTGAAAGGTAGTCAGCAACATAATGAAACTTCATTTAATAATTCCATAAATATTCTTAAATGAAGCATACTGATATTGCATCCTCATTGAAAGATAACTTTCATGCTGTTCTATTGTTATAATGTACCAATTCCCTTATGACTTCATTGGCAGATGTTAACCATCCTTGAACACTCAGAAATCCACTAGACTAAATACAACTACACAATTGAATGAAGCTTAATTTCCAGATAAGAAAATGATTTCTAACATAATTCACACAGCTTCATAATTCTTTCTTTGAGGAGGCACCAGTATTAGAAGTTCCTTGTGAAGAGAACACAAAATATGTGTCCTGCTCTATAAAGTTGATTTTATATCAATATCAGGGGATCTTGATGATGTAAGAATACATGCCTTCACACCAAGGCAAGTCATATGCCTAAACAGTACAGGACAACTTTTCTGCTACAAATGGAAGCATTCTCCACCTAAGGATTTCATATTTCTGAAAATCTCTGGTTATAAACCATGATCTCATAGAGAAACTAGTGAGCAAATCCAAATATGTAATATAGGGGAAAATGTGTGCACCAGGATGACAGACAGCCAAACGTGAGACCCTCGGCTGTGATATAAGGCAGAGAACAAGTAGGACCTCCTTCTATGTTAACATTGATAAAAGAAATGTAATGAACATCTATTTTCAGTCCCTCTCTTTCCAGTAACAGAAATCTGATTTTTTTCCCTTTCTTCATTCTCAGTGCATATGGTTTGGGTAAGACTGACATTAAACTAGTTCCAAGGATGAGCATGTGACTCAAGGCAGAACAACCAGAATCAATAAAACTCAATCTTTATATTTTGATTGAAACTATTGGAAAAAAAGGCATGCTCTTCTACTTCAATTGCCGGGAAAACAGGACACAAAGTTGAACTACTAATACTCTTTATTATCTTTATTATCTTTATTATCATGAGGGAAGAACCCACTCAAAATAAAGCCAATAAAAAGAATAGCAGGGCTGAGCAAGAAAAAATAATCTTATTGATATTATACAAGTCTCTGGATCAGACTATGTCTGAAACCTTAAGCTTTTCAGATACAAAGTCAATACATTCCTTTTTTTCAGCTTCAAGCCAGTTATTGACTGATAGAGAATCCTCCCTAAGAAAAGACATCCTACTTGGAATCAACCCAAATGTCCATCAGTGACAGACTGGATTAAGAAAACGTGGCACATATACACCATGAAATACTATGCTGCCATAAAAAAGGATGAGTTTGTATCCTTTGTAGGGACATGGATGCAGCTGGAAACCATCATTCTTAGCAAACTATCACAAGAACAGAAAACCAAACACCGCATGTTCTCACTCACAGGTGGGAACTGAACAATGAGATCACTTGGACTCGGGAAGGGGGACATCACACACCGGGGTCTATCATGGGGAGGGGGGAGGGGTGAGATTTGCATTGGGAGTTATACCTGATGTAAATGACGAGTTGATGGGTGCTGACGAGTTGATGGGTGCAGCACACCAACATGGCACAAGTATACATATGTAACAAACCTGCACGTTATGCACATGTACCCTAGAACTTAAAGTATAATAATAATAATAAATAAATAAATAAATAAAAATAAAACACACACACACACACACACACACACAAAGACAAGACGTCCTAGAGAATTAGTCAAAAAATACTCATGGTTCATGCCTTTAAATACAAGAGAAGAGTCAGTTCGAGTCACATAGCTTTTGTTTTCATCTTAAAATATTCTTCTGTTTGCAATACAAAGAGTCTCTAGCAAGCACTATAATTTTATATTACTATCTTACTGGTTTATTTAATTTAGTAACATTTCTACCTATTACAGATACATTAGAGTATTCAAGGCTTTCCTCCTTCATAGGAATCTATCATACAGAATAAATTTCTTCATCAATGCAGAAAATCTTACATATTAGCAGGAATATCAGAAAAGTAAAAGTAACCTTCATAGGTTATTTACTGATGTATATATTATAAATATAGGCACACTTTAGAGATATTGCAGACCACCACAATAAAGCAAATGTCACAATAAAGTAAGTCAAATAAACTTTTTGGTTTCCCTGTGCATATAAAAGTTTACACTATACTGTGGTCTATTAAGTATGCAATAGCATTGTGTCTTAAAAAAGAGTACATATCTTAATTTAGAAATATTTTACTGTTAAAAAATGCTAACAACAATCTGAGCCTCCAATAAGTCATAATCTTCTTGTTGGTGCAGGGTCACACCTCAGGGTTCGTGGCTGCTGACTCATCAGGAGGGGGGTTGCTGGAAATTGGGATGATGTGACAATTTGCTAAAATAAGACAACAATGAAGTTGGCCACACTGATTGACTCTTCCTTTCATGAACGATTTCTCTGTAGCATACAATGATGTTTGATAGCATTTTATCCACAAAAGAACTTCTTTTGAAATTGGAGTCAGTCCTCTCAAACTCTGCTGATGAGTTATCCACTAACTTTATGTAAGATTCTAAATCCTTTGTTGTGTCATTTCAATGATGTTTACAGCATCTTCACCAGAAGTAGATTCATCTCAAGAAACCACGTTTTCTTCTCATCCACGAGAAACAACTCCTCATGTTTTCAAGTTTGACTATGAGATTGCAGCAATTCAGTCACATCTCAGGCTCCACTTCTAATTCTAGTTCTGCTGCTATTTACACCACATCTACAGTTATTCTTCCACTGAAGCCTTGAATCCCTCAAAGTCAACCATGAGGGTTGGAATCAACTTCTTCCAAATTCCTGCTAATATTGATATTTTGACCTTCTCTCATGAATCATAAATGTTCTTAATGACATCTAGAATGGTGACTCTTTTTTAGAAGTTTTCAATTTATTTTGCCAGGTCCATCACAGGACTTACTCTGTAAGGAAGCTATAGCCTTATGAAATGTATTACTTAAATAATAAGATTTGAAAGTTGAAATTACTCCTTGATCCATAGACTGCAAAAAAGAAATTGTGTTAGCAGGCATGAAAACAACATTCATCTCCTGTACATCTCCATCAGAGCCCTTGCATGACCTGGTGCATTGTCAATGAGAAGCAATCTTTTGAAATGAATCCTTATCTGAGCAGTAGGTCTCAACAGTGGGCTTAAACTATTCAGTAAACTATGCTGTAAACATATGTGCTGTCATCCAGACTTTGCTGTTCCATTTCTAGAGCACAGGCAGAGTCAATTCAGCATCATTCTTATGGGCCATAAAATTTTTAGAATGGTAAATAAGCACTAGCTTCAACTTAAAGTACCAGCTGTGGCCAGATGCAGTGGCTCACACCTGTAATCCTAGCACTTTGGGAGGTGGACACAGGCAGATCACTTGAGGTCAGGAGTTCAAGACCAGCCTGACCAACATGGAGAAACCCCACCTCTACTAAAAATACAAAATTACCTGGGTGTGGTGGCACATGCCTGTAATCCCAGCTACTCAGGGGCTGAGGCAGGAGAATCTCTTGCACCCGGGAGGCAGAGGTTGCAGTGAGCCGAGGTGGCACCATTGCACTCCAGCCCAAGCAACAAGAGCAAAACTATGTCTGAAAAAAAAAGTCACCAGCTGCATTAACCCCTAACAAGAGAGTCATCCTGTCCTTTGAAGCTTTGAAGCCACGCATTGATTTCTCCTTTATATCTATGAAAGTCCTAGATGGTATCTTCTACCAAACTAAGGCAGTTTCATCTACAATGAAAGTCTATTCCTTAATGTAGTCACCTTCATCAATGATCTTAGCTAAATCTTCTGAATAACTGTTGCAGATTCTACGTTGACACTTGCTGCTTTACCTTGTACTTTTGTTATGGAAATGGCTTCTTTCCTTAATCTTTATAAACCAACCTCTGCTAGCTTCAAACTTTTATCCTGCAGCTTTATGAGCTCTCTCAGCTTCATAGAATTGAAGAGAGCTGTGGTCTTGCTCTGGGCTGGACTTTGGCTTAAGGGAATGTTGTGGCTGTTTTTCTCTTCTATCCAGATCACTCAAACTTTGTTCATATAAGCAATAAGGCTGTTTCACTTTCTTATCATTTGTGTGTTCACTGGAGTATCACTTTTAATTTCCTTCAAGCAATTATGGAAAGTTCTAGTTGGAACTAGAACTAGAACATGGAACTAGAAGTTTCTTTGCATTCAAAATTTGGCTGTTTGGCACAAGAGACCTAGTTCCATGTTCTAGCTCTAGTTCCAAGAAAGTTGTAGTTCCATGGCAATGATGTGCATATTGGAAAATTTGGAAATTTGGAAAGTTCCAAATTGGAAAAGTTTGAACTTTCTAGTTGGAAATTTCTCTTGGAACTAAAACTAGAACTAGAACTAGAACATGAACTAGAACTTTCTTTGCATTTACAATTTGGCTAATGTTTGGCACAAGAAGTCTAGCTTTCAACCTGTCTCAGGTTTCAACTTGCCTTCCTCACAAAGCTCAATCACTTCTAGCTTTTGATTTAAAATGAGAGACATGCAACTCTTCCTTTTACTTGAATACTTATAGGCCATTGTATGGTTATTAAGTGGCCTAATTTCAATATTGTTGCATCTCAGGGAACAGGAAGGCCCAAGGAGAAGGAAAGAGATGGAGGAAAAATTGGTCAGTAGGGCAGTCAGAACACACACAACACAAAACAGTTTGCTTTCTTACATGGGTGCAGTTTGTGGTGCCTCAGAACAATTACAACAGTAACATCAAAGATCACTGATTGCTGATCACCATAGAAACCATGTAATAATGAAAATGTTTGAAATATTATGAGAATTTCCAAAATGTGACACAAAGACACAAAGTGAGCCATTGGAAAAATAACATCAATAGACACTTAACGCAGGGTTGCCACAAACCTTTGATTTTTAAAAAACTCAGTATCTGCAAAGTGCAATACAATGAGCCCCAATAAAACAAGCTGTGCCTGAATTAATAAGAAAGAAATTAAATGAGAAAACTTATGATTAGTTATCTCTTTATCTTCATCACCTAGCTTAGTGGGTGAAATTTAATAACATTGATTGAATGAATAGATATATGAATTAATAAGGAGATAAATAAATTTTTAAATAATAGAAAATCATTACACAACATCTGAGTTTTTTATTTTTCCATGGAACATTATTCCTTTATTGTTTCAAATTCTCTACAAATAAAACATAAAGTATAAATTACAACTTGAAATAACTATATGTTATTAGTACAATTCTGGAAAATATAACAATATGTTTACAAATAGTCCACACTTGTGGTTGAAGAAAGTACCACAGGAGGTTTCGCAAATTATATGCTTCTTAATGCTACTGTTGTGAACAGTTTCCCCCTTATCTTTCTTTTCTTTTGTTATTAAGACTTTTAGAAAAGAAGAGTGATATAATCAGATGGTACAAGTTCTGCTGAAACATTTCAATGAATATGAGCTACAGATTTATTTTGATCTTTTTGTAGGACTGGAAAGTTTGCAATATGCACATCATTGCCATAGAACTAGAACTTTCTTGGATTATTCTACAGCCATTCATTATGAATCTCCACAATAAACTGATGATGCAAACACATCTATCAGCTTTTCCAAGTGAGTAAACTGAGATTCAAGATGTGATTGATCTTCACATGGCAAATTACTGAGTTTTGGATTTTTCCTATATAAGCACAAAGCAGCTGGCTTCCATACTTTATGAGACCACATATCAGTGGCTACCATTCCAAACCACAACAACAAGAAGCAAAGAAAAAGTCCCACCCATAGAATATGCTTTTGGAGAACTATCTTCTCTCTGGTCATGTCTGGGCTGATTTCAATCTGAATCTTTTCTGTGCTACAATATATGTGACCAGACTCTGGAATGTAATCACTTTTAAACTTAGTCATTAATACTGGTGCCACGAAATTCTTCAGACTGTGAACCTGTGGGATAGGTCCTATTTTCTCTAGAGTACCCATCAAATTTGTGGCATTCGATGAATACAAATTATTAATAAATTATCATTACCCTTTGAAAGGAAAGATATGTTGTTGTTATCTTTTGCTGGAAGATCCTTGTTTATATCTTACAAAATATCATACTAGTTAAGACCTTATAAGAGATTGATGTGATTTTCCTCAATTAAAGCATCAAAAAACAAAAGTTACTATGCCTGAGTCACAGAATTTTAGAACTGAAGGAAACTAAAAATTAGCAGTCCCAGCCTTCTCGTTCATATCATATATCATTCTCATTCTTACTATATGCCAGACACTGCACTAGAAATTGAGAATAAAACAAAACAGATAAGAGAATTGGGCTCGGTGAGGTTACGTGACTCGGAAACAGACACAGTCTAGCTCTCAGACCAGTGCCACTGTTTTCAGACCACATTTGCCTAAGGTACTATATAATAAGATCAGAAAAGAAAAAGTTGTGAGTATCTCCTCTCTAAAACCTACTTTAACCCACCTAACGTACTGTGTGCCCTTACCAGTACCTCTAGTCTAATACGAAAAACTGATCAGTCTTAAAACATAGTTCTAAGACATTTATTCTCAAATCGTACATTTAGCATGCAATGGGTAAGGAAGGGTAACAAATAATTTTTCTGTGAGACAGCGAGATATAGTGGAAAGAATGAAAACTCAGTGATATGATTTGACTGTGTCCTCACCCAAATCTCATCTTGAATTCCCATATGCTGTGGGAGGGACACAGTGGAAGGTAATTTAATCATGGGGGCAGGTTTTTCCTGTGCTGTTCTCATGATAGCAAATAAGTCTCATGAGATCTGATGACTTTAAAAGGTAGAGTCTGCCTGCACAAGTCCTCTCTTCTCTTTACCTGTGGCTTTCCATGTAAGATGTGACTTATTCCTCCTTGCCTTCTGTCATGAACATGAGGCCTCCCCAGCCATGTGGAACTGTAAGTCCATCAAACCCTTTTTCCTGTATCGATTACCCAGTCTTGGGCATGTCTTTATAAAAGTGTGAAAACAAACTAATACAGTAAATTGGTACCAGTAGAGTGGGGCACTGCTGAAAAGATACCCAAAAATGTAGAAGCAACTTTGGAACTGGGTAACAAACAGAACTTGGAACTGTTTGGAGGGCTCCATAGAAGACAGGAAAATGTGGGCAAGTTTGGAACTCCCAAGAGACTTGCTGAATGGCTATGGAAAATAAAGTCCAGGCTGAGGTGGTCTCAGATGGAAATGAGGAACTTGTTGGGAACTGGAGCAAAGGTGACTCTTGTTATGTTTTAGCAAAGAGATTGGTGGCATTTTGCCCCTGCCCTACAGATTTGTAGAACTTTGAACTTGAGAGAGATGATTTAGGATATCTGACAGAATAAATTTCTAAGCAGCAAAGCATTCAAGAGGTGACTTGGGTGCTATTAAAGGCATTCAGAATTATAAGGGGAGCAGAGAATAAAAGTTCAGAAAATTTGCAGCCTGAAAATGTAATAGAAGAGAAAATTCCATTTTCTCAGGAGAAATGTAAACCAGTGAAGAAATTTGCATAAGAAACGAGGAGACTAATGTTAATCCCCAAGACAATGAGGAAAATGTCTCCAGGGCATGTCAGAGGTCTTCATGACAGCCCTTCCCATCAGAAAACTTAGTTTCGTGGACTGGGCCCAGGGTCCCCATGCTGTGTGCAGCCTAGGGACTTGGTGCCCTGCTTTCCCAGTCACTCCAGTCATGGCTGAAAGGGGCCAATGTAGAGCTCAGGCCATAGCTTCAGAGGGGGAAGCCCCAAGCCTTGGCAGCTTCCATCTGGTGTTGAATCTGCAAGTGCACAGAAGCCAAAAATTGGGTTTGGGAACCTCTGCCTAGATTTTCAGAAGATGTACGGAAATACTTACATGCCCAAGCAGAAGTCTGTTGCATGGGTGGGGCCCTCATGGAGAACCTCTGCTAGGGTAATGAAGAAGGGAAATGTGGGGTCAGAGCCCCCACACAGAGTCCCTACTGGGGAACCACCTAGTGGAGCTGTGAGAAGAGGGCCACTCTCTTCCAGACCCCAGAATGGTAGCTCCATCAAAAGCTTATACCATGCACCTGGAAAAGCCACAGAAACTTAAGGCTAGCCTGTAAAAGCAGCCAGGAGAGAAGCTATACCCTGCAAAGCTACAGGGGTGGAGCTACTCAAGACCATGGGAGGCTGCCTCTTGCATCTGTGTGACCTGGATATGAGACATGGAGTCAAAAGAGACCATTTTGGAGCTTTAAGATTTGACTGCCCTGCTGGATTCTTGACTTGCATGGGGCCTGTAGCCCCTTTGTTTTGGCCAATTTTTCCCATTTGGAATGACTGTATTTACCCAATGCCTATACCCTCATTGTATCTAGGAAGTAACGAACTTGCTCTTGATTTTACAGGCTCATAGGCAGAAAGGACTTGCCATATCTCAGATCAGCGTTTGGACTGTGGTCTTTTAAGTTAATGGTGAAATGAGTTAAGACTTTGGGGGATTGGCTGGCCATGGTGGCTCATGCCTGTAATCCCAGCACTCTAGAAGGCCAAGGTGGGTGGATCACCTGAGGTCAGAAATTTGAGACCAGGCTGGCCAACATAGTGAAA
>NW_012106653.1:2150244-2151588 GCF_000951045.1 Mandrillus leucophaeus
TCATTAGTTCATTGGTCTGAGGACAAGAAATACTCCTACCAATCTTTAATATTTCTAATAGACTGTGCTCTCAAACCCAGCAGAAATGCCTCTAGACAGCTAACTGGCTCGTTCTCTAATTGCCTGGCCCCACGGTACATATTATAATCCAAATACATAATTGAATGAAAATGTCACTGCCCTCACAAGCACTTCCTTTCCGTATCCCCATATTCTGGCTTTTCCCATTAATCTCTCTGATTTTATTTTCAAAAGGATTCAACAGGGAGTAACTAAGTATTTCATAGGCAAGAAGAGAGCACAAACTTCAGAGACAGATTGGGTTCCAATTGCAGCTTCACTGTGGGATTTCAACCCAGACTGGGGAATTTAGGCACATGCCTAGATCTTCTGAGTCTCAGTTTTCACCTCTGTAAAATGGAGATGATCACGTTGCGAGAATTAATGAAACTATATATTAATACATGCAAAGCATCCCACACAAAGGAAATTATCAGGAAATAGAAACTATTATTATTATGAAGGGTGCTTTAGTCATTCCTTCTAAAGTAAAATTGTTGGATCTTTTACTGTGACCAGCTCAAGGTATATTATAGAGTAAACTAGCAGCAGGATCTTAAATTTTGAGAACAGACAACCTCAATACTTTCCTTCACCCTACATGTAAAAAAGTGCTCTAAATTAGCATTACTAACTCTATAGGGCTTCAACTGCAATCAACATTTTCTCACACTCCGTAACTCAAGTACTCACTTCCAGACTCCATTTTCAGAAGCAAACTAAAGCAGATTGGTTAAAGTGTTCTGAACACCACATTTCAGAAGCACAAGTCAGGTTTTAATATGATGATTGCAAAGTAACTTTTTCTTCCATTATCCCTTTTGACTAAGACCATGAAAGAACTCCAGCCATTACAGATATGGCATTAGTCCTATCAGCCACCTCTGCTCTGTTCCATCACTTTGAACTGATTCTAACTGAATAAAGATTCTCCAGAAAATCTACGAAGAATCACCTGGACTCACCAACTTACACCATTATAATTACAATTGCAGAAAACAAAACTTAAAAAAAAATTAAAAATTAAAAAAATACAATTGCAAAATTATTTTATTTTTCTACTTTTTTGTTTTGGGAAAGTGAGACTCAGAACCTTGCACCAGAACTATAATCTCTGGCCTTACATTATTAACATAATTATTTCTTAGCATTAAATTAGATTTTAAAAGAGCAAACATTATCAGGATGTGGAAGTCTTTAGTGGGACAGAATTTCAGGGTTTATCTCAGCTTCAGGAAGTATTTGACTTTTCCTCTTCCTTTAAAAAAAAAAAAAAAAAAAAAA
>NW_012106653.1:2155221-2156230 GCF_000951045.1 Mandrillus leucophaeus
AAAAAAAAAAAAAAAAAGAAAAGACTTTGGGGGACTATTGGGAAGCATGATTGGTTTTGAAATGTATGGCCATGAATTTGGGAGGGGCCAGGGATGGAATGATATGGTTTATCTGTGTCCCCACCCAAATCTCATCTTGAATTCCCATGTATTGTGGGAGGGACCTGGTGGGAAGTAATTTAATTATGGAGGCAGGTCTTTCCTGTGCTGTTCTTCTGGTAGTGAATAAGTCTTATGAGATCTGATGGCTTTATAAGGCAGACTTTGCCTGCACAAGTTCTCTCTTCTCTTTGCCTGCTGCCATCCATGAAGGACATGACTTGCTCCTCCTTGCCTGCTGCCATGATTATGAGGCCTCCCCAGCCACATGGAACTGTAAGTCCATCAAACCCTTTTTCCTGTATCAATTACCCAGTCTCAGGTATGTCTTTATCAGCAGTGTGAAAACAAACTAAGACACTCGGGATCAAGATGGACCTACTTGCCAACCTAGGGAAATCCATTTAACCTCCAAGATACTTGGTTTCTTTGTGTCTTTAAACATACAACAGAAATAATAATACCTACATTATAGAGATGTAGGCATAATAATACCTACATCTCTGTAATGAATTATTTATTTCAAAAATAATTCATGAAAAGTACTTCATACTTAGGGTAAGTCCAATAAATGATAACCATTATTTGTATTATTTCTTTAGATATCATACTCCAGGGCTAGGCATGGTGGCTCATGCCTGTAATCCCAGAACTTTGGGAGGCTGAGGTGGGCAGATCACTTGAGGCCAGAAGTTTGAGACCAGCCTGGCCAACATGGTGAAACCCAGTTTCTACTAAAAATACAAAAAAATTAGCCAAGCATGGTGGCGCTAGACTCTGTCTAAAACTAAAAAAAAAAAAAAAAAAAAAAAAATTCATTAGTTCATTGGTCTGAGGACAAGAAATACTCCTACCAATCTTTAATATTTCTAATAGACTGTGCTCTCAAACCCAGCAGAAATGCCTCTAG
>NW_012106653.1:2157596-2160440 GCF_000951045.1 Mandrillus leucophaeus
ATCAATAAAAATATAAATGAAAGATTCTTTCTGTTGCCAGTCTAAAAGACAAATTCTTCCTTAGGGAAAATTCTCCACCCATTTAAGTAAACTCTTTACTAGCAAATAAACTAACAAAAGCATTCCACCCTCCTTTTCTGGGTAATCAATTTCAAAACTTGACCAAATGTGAGGAGAAAGGCATTCTGATATATAACAACTGTCTTGTGAAAAAAGTAAACAAAAAGAGATGTCAGGATGCCCTACTTTCTAATTAGAATTATTCACAGAAGATATTATGCTTTCTTGCCTGGATGAAGGCCCCTTTCAAAAGACTTGAAGTAAACCTGGGTGGATAGTTGAAAGGTTTTTGATAAAACATGGTGCTGGGGTTAAAACTTTAAGATCTGAAAAGGTTATTCTGGAGATCATCCACCCTGGGTAATGCAGTATCTAGAGAACCGATAAGGTTAATCCAAATTATCCGGGAGATTACCCCTGAGACAGCAAACGGTTCCATAAACATCACCATTCCTGTCCCAAGCAGAGAGATGATATGCTTCACTTTTGTTAGCATTTTCAAGGAGACTAAACCTGAAAATGTCAGTGAAATGAAGACTTGGGTTTATAGGCAAAGCTGTCACTGAATCACTGAATTATGAGGCTAGACTTTCAGTAGCCGCCAAGTTATAAGTCAAATGCTTCTAGGTCAATTTTCACCTCTTTCAAAAAACCCATGATGAAATTTCAAAGGCTTTTATGTGAAGTTTTATTTACCTAGGTTAGTTTGAAAGAAAAAGGTAGGCAGGGCAAAATGTGAGATTTCATTATCTTTGTCCATTGTTTTCTGCTTTTTATAATGCAACGCTCGTAGAATCATACATGGATAATCAATTATTCTGGGCACATGGTGGGAAAGACAGGGTGAAAAGGGTAAATTCTTAAAACACTCAAGACATTTGCCTCCCAATATTGAAGAACTAAAGAGCACACCTTCTTTTTCCTTTTTCCTTTTAAACTCCAAGCTATCTGAAACTAAGTTGAAATTGTTTAAATTTTTTCAAAATTATTATACAAGTTGTAAGATTTTAAGGGGGAAAAGTACAAATGTAGAGATTATGAATGAAAATCCTTTATTACCTGGCACATAACCAGTGCTCAATAAATGTTTGTTGGCAAATCCTGTTCAATTTCTGCATTAAAAACAAAGCTAAGTGTTAAGTATTAATATGTGCAAATTATGTGATTTGCATGCCCAAGTGACTATTTATATATGCAAATAACTGTTTGGCAAATGAAAAGTTTAAAATATAGCCACATATGAGAACATGAAAAGGCATCATTATGTGGAAAAAAGAATTACTATATTGGTATAGTAATTTTTGTTTACCTTTCAGCCAAACTACCAAATTCTAGCACCAGTATGAGGGCATCATTCTATAAAGTCCAAAATTATGGTTGTTCTCTATATTTCTCCTTAACAAGATTAAAACAATCCATTTGTTTCTCTCTACCTCTGCTGCTGTCACCCTGGTACATGCTTCTGTCATCTTCTGTCAGGACTACTGAGATAGTGTCCTAACTGATCTCTCCAAATTCTCACAGGCCCCTGTAAAATCAATTTACATTGAAAGTGATTTTTTTTCAATACATATATCTGACTACCTCACTTTCTCTTGCTTGAAACATTTCAATCGTTTTGCATTTAGAAGCTATCAGTGATGCACAAAGAAAGTCATGTGGCCTAAGCTTCATACCTATGAAATATCACAAATTTGAAGTTTCACCCTACGTTCAAATGAGGAATTACCTATACATAGTCACAAAGACACAGTGACAGGATTGAGAGAAGACGCTCATCATACGACTTTAAATTAGTGTCCTGCTACTATCCATACCACCTGTAGTACCCTTTAAACTGATTTTTTTGTAAATTCCGTAATTGTCTTGTGAATAGCATACCTATATGAATTCTTCTTTTATGTATCAAGAGTATTAACTTATAGCCTTAATTATTAGCCATGTTATGGCATTTCTTCTTCTCCTTCTCCTTCTCACACACCAGAAGCCATGGCCTGAGATTCTCTCAACATCTGACAGGTCTTTTTCCAACAAACAAGTGCTTAACATGGCCCTCAAGGCTCTAGTCTCTCTGGCTTCTACCTCACTCAACAGTTTCGTCATCTTTTTTACCAAACTCCTCCTTGCTTCTGCATGCTGACAACACTAACTTCCTTTCTACTCTTCAAACAACCCAAGCTCCCTCCTGCCGCAGGACCTTTGCCTACACTAGGCCTCTGTTCAGAATATTCTCCTTATCTCCTGCTTGTCCTCCAGATCTCAGCGCAAGTGCCACTGCCTCCTAAGAAGCCTTCCTTGGCCTGTCTGAGTACACAGAATTCTCTCTTAATATACTTTGTCTCAGTACCATGCTCTTTCCCCAATCATAATTACTTTTATATTTACATGATTCTTAGATTAATACCTGTCTCCCCATGAGATGTAAGTTATACAAATATCTTTACATGAAGGATGGAGGAGGCAATGCACATACAGACACATATTTACTCTTTACCCAGCACAGTTGGATAGCATTTATTAGATATAATATATAAATATAAACATATATTGGATGTAATATATATTTGTTTAATGAATTAAAGTTCTTTTTATTAAACTATACTGCCTCTAAGAAAAATATGAACAAATGTTAAGTATAATCTGTGTTTTAAAGAACAATTATATTCAAAGCCTAAGCTGTACTGGCCCAATTCATCTAAAACAAACAACAACAACAACAACAAAAACTTTTCCAAAAAATAAGTATTATACCAAAAAGACACCTCTTTTGCTAGTGACTTGGAG
>NW_012106653.1:2161370-2164036 GCF_000951045.1 Mandrillus leucophaeus
TTTTTTTTTTTTTTTTTTTTTTTTGGTAGAGACAAGATCTAGCTTTGTTGCCTAGGCTGATCTGAACTTCCTGGCTTGAAGCTATCCTCCTGCCTCAGCCTCCCGAAGTGCTAGGATTACAAGCGTGAGCCACCATGTCCAGCTCACAACAACTTTATGAAATAAGGATTTTATTATCATCTCCATTTTACATATGAGGAAACTGATGCACAGAGAGGGTAAGCAATTTTCCCAAGGTCACACAACTACTGAGTGGAGGAAACCCAGAATCCAAACTCAGGCAGTCTGTCTCCAGATTCCACGTTCTTAAAAAACTCTCAAGAGTTGCCTGTCTTTGATTCCACAATCCCAAATTCATCATGTCACTCTAAAACATCCAAAAATTTAGTTTGTTTTACAGATACTACTAACAGACAACTGTTAGAAGCTGCATATGTCCATTTTTCTCAGCATTAGGGCGAACATTTAAGATGTGGAAAAAAGACATTCAAGGAAAGAGAAGAAAGATAATATAAAAGCCAAAAATCCCTCTATTTTGTAATAATAAGCATAACAATAGATATCATTTTTTAGTGCTGTGTTTAATACTTCATCAAATTGTCTCATTTAAAATCACACAATAATCCTAAGAGGTAACACACTTAGGTCCATTTTACAGTTGAAGAAACCTGTAGCTCAGAGTAGTTGGTACAGGTCACACAGTCAAGTCCAGAGCTCATTGCCCTAGTCTGCCGAACTGAACTCCCCAGACAGGGGGATGTCTTATCCCCAGAAATTGGGTAACATTGACATTTATGAACAAGCAGAAGGGTGAAAATAGAGCAGAGTTATAGGGGTAGAAGTGGGGATGGGGAGGCTAGGTTAAGTCACCAATTGCCAAGAGAATGCCTATGCCAGAGGAGGAGGAAGAGGAAGAAAAGGAGAAGGAAGAAATCTGAATCAATAATTTATATAGAAAAATAAGTAGTATAAATTAAGTTTAGAAGAGATTTGTGTCTTATTTCAGCTGCTATAACAAAGCGCCATAACCTTGGTGACTTATAAAGAAAAAGAATGTATTTCTCATAGTTCTGGAGAAGGTTGGAAGTCTGAGATAAGGTTGCCATCATGGTTGGTCAGGTTTTGGTGAGGGCTGTGTTCTGGGTTGCAGACTGCCAACTTCTCGTTGTATCTTCACATGGCAGAAAGAGAGCTAGCTAGCTCACTGGTTTTTTATAAGGGTACTACTTCCATTCATGAGGGCTCCATCTTCATCAACTAATTACCTCCCAAAGGTCCCGCCTCCAAATACCATCACACTGGGATTAGGGTTTCAACAAATGAATTCTGAGAGGACACCAACATTCAGATGATAGGGGTTTGTAAGGGTAATTTTGTTATCGATATATAATATTTGTGCATTTTTATGAAGTGCATATGATATTTTGTTGCATGTATAGAATGTGTAATGATCAAGTCAGGGCACTTAGGGTATCCGTCACCTTGAATATTTATCATTTCTATGAGTTCAGAACATTTCAAGTCGTCTCTTCTAGCCATTTTGAAATACATGACACATTGTTGTCAACAATAGTGACCCTACTCTGGCATTTAACATTGGCATTTATTCCTTCCATTTAACCGTACATTTGCACCCATTAAGCAACCTCTCTTCACTCCCCACAATACACACACCCTTCCTAGTCTCTGGTAACTATCATTCTACTGTCTACCTCCATGACATCATGTTTAGCTCCTAAATGTGATCGAGAACATGTGATATTTTTCTTTGTGTGTCTGGCTTATTTCACTTATTGTAATGACCTCCAGTTCAATCCATGTTGCTGCAAATGACAGGATTCCACTCTCTGTTATGACCGACTAGTATTCTGTTGTGATACTTTATCCATTCATCAGTTGATAAACAGGTTGATTCTGTATCTTGGCTATTCCGAATAGTACTGCAATAAATATAGAAATGCGGTATCTTTTCAATATAATGATTTTCTTTCCTTTAAATAAACGCCCAGTAGTGGGATTGCTGGATCTATTTTTAGTTTTCTGAGGAACTTCCATACTGTTCTTATGGATATACTAATTTACATTCCCAACAATAGCATATGAGGGTTCCCCTTTCTTCACATCCTCAGACTCTGGGAACCATTCTTCTATTCTCTATCTTGATGAGTTCAGTCATTTTGATTTTTAGATCCCACAAAAAAGTGAGAACACGACAGGTTTGTCTTTCTGTGCCCATTTATTTCACTTAGCATAATGACCTATCCTTCCATCCATGTTGCTGCAAATTATTATAGAATGTCATTCTTTTTTATGGCTGAATAGTATTCCACTGTGTATATGTAGCACATTTTTTTTTTCTTTTTTTAATATTATACTTAAGTTCTGGGATATATGTGCAGAACGTGCAGGTTTGTTACATAGGCATACATGTGCCGTGGTGGTTTGCTGCACCCATCAACTCGTCGTCTACACTAGGAATTTCTCCTACTGCTATCCCTCCCTTTCCTGCCCCTAAACTGCCGATGGGCCCCAGAGTGTGATGTTCCCCTGCCTGTGCCCATATATTCTCATTGTTCAACTCTCACTTATGAGTGAGAACTAGCAGTGTTTGGTTTTCTGTTCCTGTGTTAGTTTGCTGAGAATGATGATTTCCAGCTTCATCCACG
>NW_012106653.1:2166646-2168388 GCF_000951045.1 Mandrillus leucophaeus
GGCTGTGAATCCATCTGGTCCTGGGGTTTTTTTGGTTGGTAGGCTATTAATTACTGCTTCAATTTCAGAACTTGTTATTGATCTATTCAGGGATTTGACTTCTTCCTGGTTTTGTCTTGGGAGGATGTATGTGTCCAGGAATTTATCCATTTCTTCTAGATTTTCTAGCTTATTTGCACAGAGGTGTTTATAGTATTCTCTGATGGTAGTTTGTATTTCTGTGGGATTAGTGGTGATATCCCCATTATCATTTTTTATTGTGTCTGTTTGATTCTTCTCTCTTTTCTTCTTTATTAATCTTACTAGTGGCCTATCAATTTTGTTGACACTTTCAAAAACCAGCTTCTAGTATTTTGTAACTTTATTGTATTTGTTATTACTTCCAACAGTTTTTCAGTAGTGTCTTTAGGCTTTCAATATATAAAATTATGCCATCCGTGAACAGGGCTAATTTGACTTCTTTGTTTCCAACTTATTTCTTTCTCTTGCATAATTTCTTTGACCAGGACTTTCAGTATTATGTTAAATGAAAGTGGTGTCTTCTTGTCTTGTTCCAGTCCTTAAGGAAAGACCTTCAATTATTCCCTATTCAGTATGATGCTAGCTATCTGTCTATCATATTTTGAGGTACATTCCTTCTATACTCATTTTGACAAGATTTTTTATCATAGAAGGACATTGAATTTTATTGAATATTGTTGTGGTATCTGTTGAATTAATCATGTAATTTCTTCTTGGTTCTGTTACTGTGATGTATCACATCCATTGATTTGCATATGTTGAACCATCCTTGCATCCCTGGGATGAATCCCCACTTGAGCATGGCGAATGATCTTTTTAATGTGTTGTTGATTTTGGTTTGCTACTATTTTGTTGAGAATTTTTACATCTAATTTCATCAATGATATTGGACCGTCATTTTCTTTTCTGTTGTGTCCTTGTCCAGTTTTGGTATTAGAGTAGTGTTGGCCTTGCAGAATAAGTTAGAAATAATTCCCTTCTTTTCTATTTTTTGCAATAGTTTGAGTATAATTGGTAGTAGTTCTTTATAAGTGTGGTAGACTTTGGCATTGAAGCTTTCAAGTCCTGGGCTTTTCTTTGTTGGAAGACTTTTTACTACTGATTCAATCTTATTATCTATTATTGAGGTTTTCTATTTCTTCATGGTTTGAAGAATGGTTGATTGTGTCCAGGAATTTATCCATTTCCTCTAGGTTTTCTAATTTCTGATGTATAGTTGAACATAATGATCTCTGATGATCTTTATTTCTGTGGTATTAGTTGTATGGCTCCTTTTTCATTGCTGACTTTGTTTATTTGGGTCTTTTCTTTTTTCTTGTTAGACTATCCAAACATTTCTCAATTTTATCTTTTCAAAAAAAAACAACTTTTTGTTTCATTGATACTTTGTATTTTTGTCTCTATTTTGTTTAATTGTACTCCGATCTTCATTCTTTCTTTCCTTCTCCTTATTTGGGGTTTGGTTTGTTCTTGCTTTTCTAGTTCTTTGGGGCACGTTATACATTATATGAAATATTTACTTTCTTTATGTAGGTATTCACTACTATAAACTTCCCTTATAGAACTGCTTTTGCTGTATCCCATAGGTTTTGGCAAATTGTGTTTCCATTTTCACTTGTTTTAAGAAATTTTTTAATTTCCTTCTTAACTTCTTCAGTGACCCATTGGTCATTCAGGGGCATGTTGTTTAATTTCCAAGTATTTATACAGTTCCCAAGGTT
>NW_012106653.1:2170903-2172207 GCF_000951045.1 Mandrillus leucophaeus
GCCACACTCTCTTCCAAAAGCATTGAATTTACACTCCTACCAACAGTGTAAAAGTGTTCTTTTCTTCACATCCTTTCCAGCAGCTGTTGTTTCCTGACTTTTTAATGATCGCTATTCTAAGTGGCATGAGATAGTATCTCATTGTGGTTTTCATTTGCATTTCTCTTATGACGAGTGATGATGAGTTTCTTCTCATATGTTTGTTGGCCACTTAAATGTCTTCTTTGAAAAGTATCTGTTCATATCCTTTACCCACTTTTTGATGGGATTGTTTTTTTCTTGTAAATCTGTTTAAGTTCCTTATAGATTCTGGATATTAGACCTTTGTCAGATGGAGAGATTGCAAAAATTTTCTCCCATTCTGTAGGCTGCCTGTTCACTTTGATGATAGTTTCTTTTGCTGTGCAGAAGCTCTTAAGTTTAATTATCCCATTTGTCTATTTTGGCTTTTGTTGCAATTGCTTTTGGTGTTTTACTCATGAAGTCCTTGCCCATGCCTATGCCCTGAATGGTATAGCCTAGGTTTTCTTCTAGGGTGTTTATGGTTTTAGGTCTTATGTTTAAATCTTTAATCCATCTTCAGTTAATTTTTGTATAAGGTGTAAGGAAAGGATCCAGTTTCAGCTTTCTGCACAGAGCTAGCCAGTTTTCCCAGCACCATTTATTAAATAGGGAATCCTTTCCCCATTGCTTATTTTTGTCAGGCCTGTTGAAGATCAGATGGTTGTAGATGTGTGGTGTTATTTCTGAGGCCTCTATTCTGTTCCATTGGTCTATACATCTGTTTTGGTTCCAATACCATGCTGTTTTGGTTACTGTAGCCTTGTAGTATAGTTTGAAGTCAGGAAGTGTGATGTCTCCAGCTTTGTTCTTTTTGCTTAGGATTGTCTTAGCTATACAGGCTCTTTTTTGGTTCCATATGAAATTTAAAGTAGTTTTTTCTAATTCTGTGAAGAAAGTCAATGGTAGCTTTATGGGAATAGCATTGAATCTATAAATTACTTTGGGAAGTATGATCATTTTCATGATATCAATTCTTCCTATCCATGAGTATGGAATATTTTTCCATTTGTTTGTGTCCTCTCCTATTTCCTTGACCAGTGGTTTGTTATTCTTCTTGAATAGGTCCTTCACATCCTTTGTAAGTTGTATTCCTAAGTATTTTATTCTCTTTGTAGCAATTGTGAATGGGAGTTCACTCATGATTTGCCTCCCTGTTTGTCTATTGTTGGTGTATAGGAATGCTTGTGATTTTTGCACATTGATTTTGTATCCTGAGACTTTGCTGAAGTTGCTTATCAGCT
>NW_012106653.1:2177067-2179747 GCF_000951045.1 Mandrillus leucophaeus
GTATTTAGAATTTATTTTCTGAGGTCCTTTGTCTCATTTCACTATTTTTAATTTAAATTCTGTTTTATTGGTGATAAGTATAGCCATTCCTGCTACTTTTGATTTCTGTTTGTATGGAACATCTTTTTCCATCTCTTTACTTTTAGTGCATATATGTCTTTATAGGTGAAGTGAGTTTCTGTAGGCATCATAATGTCAGGTCACGGGTTTTTTTAATTAATTCAGCCAATCTATATCTTTTAACTGGAAAATTAAATTTATTTACATTCAAGGTTGTTTATTGATATATGAGGACTTATTTCTATCATTTTGTAGATTTCTGGTTGTTTTTTATATCTTTGTTCCTTTCTTTCTCTTGTTGTTTACCATTACAATTTGGTGATTTTTCTCTAATGGTAATATTTGAGTCCTTTTTCTTCATTTGTGTTTTCTCTACCCTTGAGTTTTACATTTTCATGCTTTTTATGATGGTAGATATCATCTTTTCACATCCCATTGTAAGACTCCCTTAAGCATTTCTTGTAGATTCAGTCTAGTGGTGATAAATTCCCTCAGTTTCTGCTTGTCTAGAAAAGACTTTCTTTAGCCTTCATTAATGAAGGATAACTTTGGTGGGTAAGGCACTCTTTCTTGGCTGGCAGTTTTTCTCTTTCACCACTTTAAATATATCATCTTATTCTCTCTTGGTCTGTAAGATTTCTGCTCAGAAATCCACTGCTCACCTGATGGGGGCTCCCTTTTATGTGACTAGATGCTTTTCTCTTGCTGTTTTTAGCATTATCTCTTTGTCTTTAACTTTTGACAGTTTGACTATAATGTGCTGTGGAGAAAGCCTTTTTGGGTTGTATCTACTCGGGGATCTGTAAGCTTCTTGTAATTGTATGTCTAAATCTTTTACTAGACTTGGGAGGTTTCCAGATATTGTTTCATTAAATAGATTTTCTATGCCTTTGGTCTCTTTACCTTCTGAAAAATCCAAAATTCAAATATTTGGTTCCTTTAGTATGTCATATATGTCACATGGGCTTTGCTTTTTTTATTATTTTCTCTTTGTTTTGTTTGTTTTTGTTTGACTAGGTTATTTCAAAGGAAAGACCTATCTTTGCATTCTGAATTTGTTTCTATTTGCTCTAGTCTATTGTTGAAGCCTTGAATGACTCTTTTGTTTCATTCATTGAATTCTTCTGTTCCAGGATTTCTCTTTGGTTGTTTTTTTATGACATCTATATCTCTGGTGAATTTTACATTCATACCCTGAATTGTTTTTCTGATTTCATTGTATTGTTTATCTGTGTTCTCTTGTATCTCACTGAGCTTTCTTAGACATTACTTGAATTCTTTTTCCAGATTTTTATAAATTTCTTTTTTGTTGGAATTCTTTGTGGAGAATTATTGCGTTCCTTTGGAGATATTGTATTTCCTTGGCTTTTCCATGTTTCTTATGTCTTTTCATTGATACCCGTACATCTTGTGTAATAGTCACTTCTTCCAGCTTTTTGCATTGACTTTAACAGGGGATGACTTTTTCCTGAAGATTTAACCACAGTGTTGGTTGGGTAGGACACTTTAGCTTTGACTCTGGGTGTATGCAGTAGTGTAGTCTCTATGTGATTTCTTCAGCTGTAAACACTGTCAGTGGTGTCTATGATTTCTTCAGTAGCGTGGGCTGCAGCTGTTAATAGAGGCTGTGGCGAGGTTTTACTGGGAATGGGGATGTCAGGTGGGCCACTCCTTGGGCCCCAGTGGTGGCAGCAGTGGGCCAGGCATGCCTGTCCTTGGGTCCCAGTCACCATACATGGGCAACAGTATTACCAGACACAAATGAGCTGATTATTTTGTCTCTGGAGAGCTTTCTTGGGTGTCAGCAGTAGGTAGCCACAGGGCACAAAGGCAGATCCTTGGTCCCCAGGATAGCATGTGGAGCATGGGTGATGGCAGTAGCAGTGGTGAGACATCCCTTGGGCTTTGAAGTGGCATGCATTAGTGTTAGCAGTTGCTGCAATGGGCTAGGCAGGCCAGTCCCCAAACTTCCACGTGGCACATGCAGCTGGTTGCTAACTATGGCATTAGCAGCAGGCTGGATGGGCCCATCCTCAGTCCACTGGGAGGAGTACATAGATGACAGTGGTGGTGAACAGGATGGGGCAATCCCCAAGACCCCAGGTAGTGTGTTCAAGCACTGTTGAGAGAAGTAGGGGTGAGCAGGCCTGTCCCCAGGCCCTCCACTGGTGCACTTAAGTGAGGCTGTAGTGGGCAGGGCAAGGTGATGCCCGGCTCCTGGCAGAATGCTTGGGTGACTGCAGCAGCAACAGTAGGCTGGGGGAGCCTGTCCTCAGGGCATGTACAAGCGTGCTGTGGCCCTGGTGCTGGGAGTCAGAGTTGCTGCCAGTGACTGCAGCCACCCACAGGCAGTTCTCAGGCTCTGGGATTAGGGAGGGTGCTTTGGCCTTCAGTGGTGGCAGTAGTGGCATCAATGGCGGCAGCAGCAGCAGCAGGGGAAACTAGTCCTCATGGCATATGCAAGTACATGGTGGCAGCCCTGATGCTAGAGGGCTGGGGTCACTGTCAGTGGCATGCACTTTCTCCTTCAGCTGCAACAGCAGCTACTGCAGGTGGCAGCATAGCTTGTCCTACTGCTGGGGGTGGGGGTTGAGGTTGCTCTCTGTGGTAACTTTCCCTG
>NW_012106653.1:2179952-2180889 GCF_000951045.1 Mandrillus leucophaeus
AGGAGATTTTGGGCTGAGATGATGGGGTTTTCTAAATATACAATTAGTTCTTCTGCAAACAGAGATAACTTGACTTCCTCTCTTCCTATTTGAATACCCTTTATTTCTTTTCTTGCCTGATTGCCCTGGCCAGAACTTCCAATACTATGTTGAATAGGAGTGGTGAGAGAGGGCATCCTTGTCTTGCGCTGGCTTTCAAAGGGAATGCCGCTAGTTTTTGCCCATTCAGTATGATATTGGCTATGGGTTTGTCATAAATACCTCTTATTATTTTGAGATATGTTCCATCAATACCTTGTTTACTGAGTGTTTTAGCATGTAGGGGTATAGTATTTTATTGAAGGACTTTTCTGCATCTATTGAGATAATCATGTGGTTTTTGGCATTGGTTCTGTTTATGTGATGGATTACATTTATTGATTTGCGAATGTTGAAACAGCCTTGCATCCCAGGGATGAAACCAACTTGATTGTGGTGGATGAGCTCTTTGATGTCCTGCTGGATTTAGTTTGCCAGTATTTCAATGTTCATCAGGGAGATTGGCCTGAAATTTTCTTTCTTTTTTTTTTTTTAGATGGAGTCTCACTCTGTCTGGAATGAAGTTGCACGATCTCAGCTCACTGCAAGCTCTGCTTCCTAGGTTCATGCCATTCTCCTGCCTCAGCCTCCAGAGTAGCTGGGATTACAGGCACTGACCACCACACCTGGCTAATTTTTTGTATTTTTAGTAGACACAGGGTTTCACCGTGTTAGCCAGGATGGTCTCAATCTCCTGACCTAGTGATCTGCCCGCCTCGGCCTCCCAAAGTGCTGGAATTACAGGCATGAGCCACCATGCCCGGCCTGGAAATTTTCTTTTTTTGTTGTGTCTCTGCCAGGTTTTGGTATCGGGATGATGCAGCCTCATAAAAAGAGTTAGGGAAGAGTCCCTCTTTTT
>NW_012106653.1:2180939-2183948 GCF_000951045.1 Mandrillus leucophaeus
GGTAGCCACAGGGCACAAAGGCAGATCCTTGGTCCCCAGGATAGCATGTGGAGCATGGGTGATGGCAGTAGCAGTGGTGAGACATCCCTTGGGCTTTGAAGTGGCATGCATTAGTGTTAGCAGTTGCTGCAATGGGCTAGGCAGGCCAGTCCCCAAACTTCCACGTGGCACATGCAGCTGGTTGCTAACTATGGCATTAGCAGCAGGCTGGATGGGCCCATCCTCAGTCCACTGGGAGGAGTACATAGATGACAGTGGTGGTGAACAGGATGGGGCAATCCCCAAGACCCCAGGTAGTGTGTTCAAGCACTGTTGAGAGAAGTAGGGGTGAGCAGGCCTGTCCCCAGGCCCTCCACTGGTGCACTTAAGTGAGGCTGTAGTGGGCAGGGCAAGGTGATGCCCGGCTCCTGGCAGAATGCTTGGGTGACTGCAGCAGCAACAGTAGGCTGGGGGAGCCTGTCCTCAGGGCATGTACAAGCGTGCTGTGGCCCTGGTGCTGGGGGTCAGAGTTGCTGCCAGTGACTGCAGCCACCCACAGGCAGTTCTCAGGCTCTGGGATTAGGGAGGGTGCTTTGGCCTTCAGTGGTGGCAGTAGTGGCATCAATGGCGGCAGCAGCAGCAGCAGGGGAAACTAGTCCTCATGGCATATGCAAGTACATGGTGGCAGCCCTGATGCTAGAGGGCTGGGGTCACTGTCAGTGGCATGCACTTTCTCCTTCAGCTGCAACAGCAGCTACTGCAGGTGGCAGCATAGCTTGTCCTACTGCTGGGGGTGGGGGTTGAGGTTGCTCTCTGTGGTAACTTTCCCTGATAAGTGGTTCTCAGACTCTACAGAGAGCATGTTTTAGCTCTCTTTGTCCTGGGAATATCCTCCTTGGTGAGCTACACTGCCCATTCTGTGGGGCACAGACAAGTTTGTACTAGAGTGCTGGGAAGCCTGACATTCCACTGGGTCCAGTTGGCATCATATTTCTGCAGTCCTACAGGTGAACTTGGGAATACATCAGTGTACCTCCAGAGATGTGGAGATGCAGGGGCTGTTGTGGCCCAGGGCAGGATGCAGTCTGGTGGGGGCTGAGCTCTCAAAATGGCACCATGCTGCATCTGCTTAGTACTCAGGAGGTGTTTGGGACCCAGGATGAACTCTCTCTCTGGAGCAATGCCATTGCACAGTCTCCACGCAGGTCACTATGCCATTCCCAGGGCCTGTAAAAGCTGCTCCCATGGCCAAGGTTGCAGGAGTCCACAGTGGAATGTGAACCACTGGTGGTCTTTCACTTATTCTTTCCCCACATTAGGGAACCTCTCCAGGTTCCCAGCCAATCCTGGCCAAGCTGGCTGCCTTGCTTTCCTCTCCTTCTGTGCCTTAGGTGTTTTCTGGCACTTCTCTGTTGAATTTCAGTGTTCTCTCTTAGATGATCTATTTGAAGTGGGATTATCCACTTACTATTTAGGTTCTTCTTGAAGGAGGGAAGTGTTGTATTCCTCTAGTCAGCCATCTTGAAGCCCCTCTCTCTAGGGTAACTTTTAAACAAGTGTGAGGTATGACAATAAAAACTCAAATGACAAATATTTCTGTAAAAAAGAAGAGTTACAGATACAAATAATGATAACATAATAGCTGCCATTAAAATAGTGCTTACTATCAGATATTATTCTAAGACCTTTACATTAATCAACTCATTTAATACTCATGCTATAATTACTTTTGAGATATTCATAGTGGAAAGCTGCATTAATTAGCTTTATTATGGCCTGTATATATCAAATCCAGGTTACATGCAATCATTTTATTATTTTTATAGTAAATTAAGCCTGTATATTTGTCTTTTGAAGAAGAAATAACACTGATTTTTAAGATAGATTTTAACATGAAACTTAATAACATGAAACTTAAAAGAAATCACTGAAGAATAAATAGCAAGTCATGGATGCGCATCCTGACTTAATTATAGTTAAAAATATTTTTTATTTTATTTCATTATTTCTTCAGTCTCCATTCTTCTTTTTTTTCTTCTCTCCTTCCTTCTCTCCTTCTTCAGTCCAAAATCCATCTGGTAGACCCCAGAAGGGCAGTAATGGTTGCCTGCAGGAGGATAATATTGGAGCTGGAGAGAAAAAGTAGCCTCAAAAGCTCAGTAATGTTGGCCTCTTTGAAGACGGTGTTGGAGCCAGGTGGCAGGGGCAGCCCTGTTGCAGCTAGTAAATAGCAGCCAATGCAAAAGTAATGTTGGAGTTAGGAAGTAGGGACAACCTGACAAGGTCAGTAACTGGCTACATAAAAAGAATTAGGCAAATTAATGATAATGAGAGCCAGGTTTCTCAATGACTGAGAACAACCTTATGTGTTGGATTGGAATTGGACTTAGCACGATCTCATGGTTTCAGAATGTGTGTGCGTGTGTGTGTGTGTAAATAATGATGTAAAGGGATGTGTGTGTTTGTGTTATTTCTTGGCTCTGGCCTGGGAACAGCAACACCAAATAGCAATGAACCCATCTATTAAATAACATCCAGCACCCAGATCTTGGTTTCCAAATTCCAGTCTACATTCAAAGGAACAAGAACTTCTTAGAGAAATGGCTGAATCCAGATCTTAGCAAGGAAAGTAGATTAACCTAATACATCTTCTGGTGCCAAATGGTAAAAATGTGCTAAAAGAACTGTGAAGATATGTCAAAATCCAGCATAAAAGGACATCCACACAGAATCCCACATAAAGGGGCATCTTACGGCCAAATCGGGATAATTTGAACATCAAAATAATGTTGACAACATATTATAAATGATCAAATAAAACAGAAATCCATGAGTCTACACTGACCTAAATAAATAAATGAGTAAGTAAAAAGAGAGTAAAGGAAGCTCTGTTTACGCTATAATACTAACCAATAAATGTAGGAATGAGACATCTATTTTGTCTAATTAGATGGAATGAGAAAAAGCACCACTTAGAAATCATCATAGTAATAATTAATTCAAGCAAGAAACATCAACGGATGCTAAAAG
>NW_012106653.1:2186503-2191778 GCF_000951045.1 Mandrillus leucophaeus
CAACTCATTTAATACTCATGCTATAATTACTTTTGAGATATTCATAGTGGAAAGCTGCATTAATTAGCTTTATTATGGCCTGTATATATCAAATCCAGGTTACATGCAATCATTTTATTATTTTTATAGTAAATTAAGCCTGTATATTTGTCTTTTGAAGAAGAAATAACACTGATTTTTAAGATAGATTTTAACATGAAACTTAATAACATGAAACTTAAAAGAAATCACTGAAGAATAAATAGCAAGTCATGGATGCGCATCCTGACTTAATTATAGTTAAAAATATTTTTTATTTTATTTCATTATTTCTTCAGTCTCCATTCTTCTTTTTTTTCTTCTCTCCTTCCTTCTCTCCTTCTTCAGTCCAAAATCCATCTGGTAGACCCCAGAAGGGCAGTAATGGTTGCCTGCAGGAGGATAATATTGGAGCTGGAGAGAAAAAGTAGCCTCAAAAGCTCAGTAATGTTGGCCTCTTTGAAGACGGTGTTGGAGCCAGGTGGCAGGGGCAGCCCTGTTGCAGCTAGTAAATAGCAGCCAATGCAAAAGTAATGTTGGAGTTAGGAAGTAGGGACAACCTGACAAGGTCAGTAACTGGCTACATAAAAAGAATTAGGCAAATTAATGATAATGAGAGCCAGGTTTCTCAATGACTGAGAACAACCTTATGTGTTGGATTGGAATTGGACTTAGCACGATCTCATGGTTTCAGAATGTGTGTGCGTGTGTGTGTGTGTAAATAATGATGTAAAGGGATGTGTGTGTTTGTGTTATTTCTTGGCTCTGGCCTGGGAACAGCAACACCAAATAGCAATGAACCCATCTATTAAATAACATCCAGCACCCAGATCTTGGTTTCCAAATTCCAGTCTACATTCAAAGGAACAAGAACTTCTTAGAGAAATGGCTGAATCCAGATCTTAGCAAGGAAAGTAGATTAACCTAATACATCTTCTGGTGCCAAATGGTAAAAATGTGCTAAAAGAACTGTGAAGATATGTCAAAATCCAGCACAAAAGGACATCCACACAGAATCCCACATAAAGGGGCATCTTACGGCCAAATCGGGATAATTTGAACATCAAAATAATGTTGACAACATATTATAAATGATCAAATAAAACAGAAATCCATGAGTCTACACTGACCTAAATAAATAAATGAGTAAGTAAAAAGAGAGTAAAGGAAGCTCTGTTTACGCTATAATACTAACCAATAAATGTAGGAATGAGACATCTATTTTGTCTAATTAGATGGAATGAGAAAAAGCACCACTTAGAAATCATCATAGTAATAATTAATTCAAGCAAGAAACATCAACGGATGCTAAAAGCACTAGGTGACAGTGAGATGAAGAACAGATATTTATATAGTTTCAAGGTATCTCCAAACAAAGTACTTAATTACAGAGGATTAAAAAGCAACTTTACAATGGAGGATCCCGGGAGACAGTATGTTAATCAAGTAATCAGAATTTATACCACCACTATGGGGTGAAATTGACCTTATGTGTCACATAATTGAAATGCAAGGAGAATGCATCATTTATATGATATTTTTGCCAAAATTTATATAACCTGATAATGGGGAAACATTTGAAAACTCAAAGTGAAGGAACATTCTACAAAGTGACTGATCTGTGACCCTAAAACATGTCAAGGATATGAAATGTGAGGGGAAATTGGAGAACGATTCCAGATTAAAAGAACGTAGAGAGACACGACAACTGGTTGCAGCGGGTGACTCAAGACCTTATGCTATAAAAGACATCAATGAGGCAATGAGTGAAACTTGAATGGGGTCTCTAGATAAAGAGAACACAAGAGGTTTTTAAAGCTGTTCTCTGCAATTTTTATGCAAGTTTGAAATTGCTGTGAAATAAATTAATTTTTAAATCTCAAGTAGATTATGAAATAAAGTTGAATATGACACAGTATAAAACCAAACTGTGACTTGTACATTAAACAGAAAAATCACAGAAATCTGATGAATTATTTCTTTATTGACATAAGTACTCAAATAAGCAGAAATATTTATTTTTAAGTATATCCTTAATAAAAACTAAGAAATTTACCAGTTCTTCCTTTACAGAGGTGGAAACTGAGATCCAGAAAATTAAAATAGTGTTATGATCGTATCAAACTTACAGAATAGTATTGATAGATAAGAATATTTTCTTTTAAAAAGTCTGAGGTTATTATCTTGTGTCTTGACATGATTAAAACAAAAGCCTGTTTTTCACAGTTTAAATAATGCTCCAAGTAATTTTTGTAAAATGGAAGCATAATGATATACCTTTTCTAGTAACAGGTCTACCCAAAACCCTGTGAATTTAGACTCAAAATTTTTACTTTCATAAAAGACATCTCATTTTTAATCTTTCAGTTTGATATAACCATTTTTTAAACACTTTGTTTCTCAATGTTTTAAGGGTGTAAAAGGAGAGTAAAAATCAACCTAAAAACAGATTTTAGGTACAAATAAGTTCCATAGATACTGTAGTAAACATTGTGAATTTCTCCTTAACTTCCACTCTAATTCAAATGATTAATCTTAGTCAAGCACACTAATTCCTCTCCCCTGGCCAGTAGTTGCCTTGAGGATGCACAGGCCTCTCAGGGATTTTAGGGTACAGAGTGAGTCTTTTCTCTTGGATGATGCTGAATTTCTGGAAGCCATATTATAATTATAAAAAGAAGTCTGAGGATGGAGTCAATGCTATGAATGACATAGTGGAGATACAGAAAAATCTCAATGCTCAGTATCAATGTTTAGATACCGAACTAACCAACACTGAAGACTACTTTATCTCAGGATTTAGTATTAAAGAAAATAACACAATCATTATTTAAGCCAGTTTGAGATGGGTTTTCCATTGTCATCAAAAGTGTCTTAATATATATATATCAACGAGAAAAAAAATAAGGTCAGCAAAGTTGTCCTACAAAGAGAATAAACCTTAAAAAATGCAAAAAATAAATAAAATATCAGACATAGGCCTCGAATTACCTGAGTTTCCATATCTCAACCAGTTTTGGGAGGTTACAGTACCTTTGCAAGTGGATTTTGTAAGCAAGAGTCCAGAGTTATCCTAAAAGCCTACCACTAGGCCGAGGCCAGGAGATCATGGAGGTACAGCTATTAGCCCCATCAAGGTCACTGCTGAGAGCAGTCAACACAAGTTGCTTGTTAAAATCGTCTGCTCCTAATACCAAACTCAGGGACCACATTCAAAGTACCCATCCTAGTAGCCATGCATGACCTTTAGGATGGTGCCTACAACATGCTGAGTTGGAGAATTGTCAGATGGAATGGAGAGATGAGATAATAGCTGAAAAAGAATGTTAAATGGGCTCCTACCCAGCCAAAGCTATCAGGTTTCTCTGAAATGGCATGTGACTTCACTGCGGTATCAGTTTACGTTAGGCACTGTCCATTTGTCTGGACAGGGATTCCATGTAAGGGTATTGCCACCTGCTGGTCGCTTTCTTCTCAGGGACAGACATGCTTAAAATCTGGCCACTGTGTCATACCCCAGAGTATATGCTATTATTTGGCAAGTGGTGGTTTCTTTTTTATTGTTAAAATTAGACGGCCTTCTCTGTTGATTAGACAAATATCAAATTCTCTTCAGGAAGCTGAACAAGGTATCTCAGAAAACAAACAAAAGAGAAAAAAGAAATAGATGACAAACACATTTTGCAAGAATATCAGTTTTATTAGAGTGGCTCACTAAAATCCTGCAGATAAAATTGTCCTCATGTTTAAGCAAGTATTAACACACTTTCATCAAAGTAATGTTGGTGGCTGTGTTTCAGAAAATTAGACAGAAATGTAATGCATTGGTTTATCTGAGCACATATTTAAAGACCAAGTCTTAAAATCTCTGAGAATCCTAACGTCTTGGAGAATGTGTTTTTCACATGGTATATAGAAAGAAGCACTAGGCTTCAGGAACAATGGTGCAGATTCAGGAGGTGAAAGTGCTCTTTTTTAGTGAAATTTTCTGAAAGCATATCTGCTTTATACTGTAGGTGCAGTTGGTGCAGGCAAATCCCGTCCTTCAAGGCACAATATGGGTTTTAGGACTACGAAATGTCTTTCACTATCTTCCAGTATATCTCCAAGTCATATGAATGTTAATAAGTAGGAAATTGGGTCAATATTATTTCACCCTCATTTTATTCCTCATTCTCTTTCATTTAAGAACATTGCAAGACTTCCATATCAGGAAACATCCCTCAGAATAGACCAGTAAGATTTATACTATCTTACCTCATAATGGGAGGTACAAAACTTAAAAGGATAAGCAAATATATTAGAGAGCTGAAAAAGTGATGGATAGGTGAAGGTTAAAAGATTTACTACCAAATTATTTAGTCTAGAGACAGGCAGTATACAAGGTTGCTTAATCACATGGACTTGAAAATGTTTCATAAAGAGCAAACTCTTAACTAGTTTTTTCTATTTTTGTAGAGGACACAATAAAACAAACTAAAACCACAGAGCAAGGCACAGGATGTAGTAGAAAAAACTTCCACACTTGGAGTCAGAAATCTTAGTCTACTTGCTAACTCTGTGACCTTGGCTAAATTCAGTATCAGAGAGAGAACATCATATCTTTGAGGTAACATGAACTTCAGAGAAAGATGGGACTGCTTTGCCCACCAGTTTTTGTTGTTTTTGTTCATTGAGTGTATGAAATTGGGCCAATTACCTAACGTCTCTGAGCCTCAGTTTTCTCATTTGCGATGTAAGAATAATGATACCTATCTGGCAGCCTTGTTATGGGGCTATGAAATTGAGTAACAATGCCAGGAATGCACTTAACAGAATGCCTGACACATTATAAGGATTCAGTAAGTGTTCTTTCCCCGAGTCTTCTGCAGCCTATTTCCTTGTCTGTAAAACGGAGGGTAATGATACCTACCTAACTAAATGACATCATAAAATGCATTCAGTACATACATGCATTCTCTCTCTTTGCCCTCTCTAAGTCTCACCTTCATCATCTGTAAAATGGAATCAATAATACTACACAGGAGAGTTGTGAGTATAAAAAAGACAATGAATATAAAATCGTTCTGTACTGGATATGGTGCATAGTAAGGACTTAGTAAATCTGTTATCATCACTATTATTTAAGAATATACTCAGGCCGGGCGCGGTGGCTCACGCCTGTAATCCCAGCACTTTGGGAGGCCGAGACGGGCGGATCACGAGGTCAGGAGATTGAGATCATCCTGGCTAACACGGTGAAACCCCGTCTCTACTA
>NW_012106653.1:2191893-2251125 GCF_000951045.1 Mandrillus leucophaeus
AAAAAAAAAAAAAATATATATATATATATTCAACAATCATCTCTTGAAACATATTATTTACAATCGTGCCTGACCCTAGATCGGCTGGTGTTTCTCAGCAGTCAGTATGTCCACACTAAAGGAACAAAAATTTTTGTCACTAATGGTAACACCAAATAACCGAACTTTTGTCTCAACAACAACAGTCAAGATTTCAAGCTGTAAGTAGGAAGAGATTTTCAGTAATAATAAATGATAATGAAGATTGAAATAAATGATACTGTTTAAAAACCCCAAAACATTTCATTCAACATCAACATTAGTTGATAACTGTTTTCACCATCTTTATATTCTCTGCTTATAATTAGTTTAATATTGAAGTATAGAAACAGAGAGAAGGAATGTACATTTTCCATGGCCTTCCCAGTGATCCTTAGAGGACACTGCTTCTCTCTCAATTCACAGGCACCAGTGAAATCCAAGAGTAACAATAATTAAATAGGTGTTCTTTTTGCCTCCAAACCAGGGTTGAGACCAGCACGACCAAGATTTGACTAAACTGTGATGTTTGACAGATTTGTTTCTTCTGTTCTTCCTCCCTTTTCAATCCCTTAAACCATACATCTTGTCCTTTCAGCCTTTTGCCAGAACTCATGTTCACTGACCTGCCTCCAGAGCATCATTCTGTTCTTTATCTTGCTCCTAAAATGTTTCCACCTACTCTGTCCCATCTCTTCAGCTCATGGCTCTGTAAACTCATAATCTCATAGACAAATTCACAATAATGTGACAGCAAATGTTTATAGGATTTCCTATGCCAGGTTTCTCATTTCTATTCTTACAGAGCACTTTTAGACACTATGTCTTAAACCCAAAAAGCTGTGGTAAGCCTTTTAGTCATCAAACATTCATTGAGCACTTGCTATCTCCTCTAAGCCTCACCTTCTCTAAGGTGCTATACTGATATGACATATATAGGTGAGATATGAATTCTGATTCAAGAAGCTCACAGTCTATTAAAAACAGATATGTATGCAATGAGTTGCAATACAATTAAATAAGTGGTATTAGAGGTATGCACTATAATAGAGTGCAACTGAGGCACAAAGAGTTTAGGTAACCCACTCCAGGTCATAGACCTGGAGATGGTAGAACTGGTATTTTGAACCATTCAGGCTCCAGAACATGTGGGCTTGACCACCGTGCAGTAGTGGGCATAGTCACTAACAAGATCAATTATTTTGAAATGAAAATCACAAAATAATTTATAAAATGTAAGTGATCAATTTCATTGTTAAAAAACTTTAAAATATGTTGAACCAGTAGAAGAAAAGATATGACACATATTGAGACATCAGTCTTCACAACGTATCCCCAGTGCCCAGCATAGTGCCTGACACCTTGTAGGTTTCCAATAAATATTTTTTAAGTAAAATACTGTTTATAAAACTAAATGTACACCTACCCAGCAATTCCATGCCTAGGTATTTGCCCAAGAAATATGAATGCATATGTCCCTTAAACATATTGGTTCAAAAATGTTTATAGTAGTGTTATTTGTAATAACTAAGCAAAAAAAAATCCAAATATCAATCAATACAATGGATTTTTAAATCATTTTTTTAAATCCATTATATTGTGGTATATTTATATAATGAAATAATAGTCAAAATTAAAAGAAACAAATTCCTGATACATGCAACACTGATGAATTCCAAAAATAGTATGCTGAGTAAAAGAAACTAGACATAAAATGTACATAGTGAACTTCCTATATCTATAACCAACAAACTAATCTGAAGTAAATGCGCACACACAGAATAGTGGTCACCTCTGGGTAGGGAACAAGGACATGGGGGAACCCTCTAGGGTGATAGTAATGCTTCAAAGCTTGGAAGTAGTTTAGGCTACATGGGTATATTCATTTGTCAAAACTCAGCAAGGTTTACTTAAGATTTGTGCATTTTCTGTGAAAATTATATCTGAAAAATTAAACAAATATTGAATTTTACTTACATATTATAGATACTGAAATGGTTGAGGAAAGCATACTAATGTCTACAATTCAGACATCAAATGCACCAAAAAATTTTGAAATGCACCAAAAAATAAGATGGGTAGAGGGATGGAAAGATATGTAAAAGGAGAAATATAGCAAAATGTGTATAGTAGAATCCATGGGTGGATATATGGGTATTCACTGCAAAATTCATTAAACTTTCCTGTATATTTAAAATTTTCAAAAAGGAAGTGTTTTTCTTTAAATGAATGAAGTAAATAATGAAACAAAATAAATGAAAATATTAGCAGTGAAAGAATGTTGCAGATCATCTATTCTAAAATTACATCTAATGTAGGAATCTTCTCTAGAATCTCCCAAAACAATGGATTATACCAACCAGTACAGTGGTTGGAGAGTCACTATGCCCTTAGGTAGTCTACTACATATTTGAACTATGATTAAAACTAGTTGTTTAACTTACATTTAGACTATCCTTAAGCAGGGAATGAAGGAGAGACAGTAAGAAGCGTAGTTCAAGGAATTAAAAACCTAGGCTTTAGTGTGATCTTTTCTCTTCCTAGATCCTTACTCCAAAAAAAGGATTGACTATTTTTTGCTTTGGTCAACTTAACCTAACTAGCCTACAGGTTTGTATAGTTATTCCTTCGTTCATTCAATAAATGATTATTGACCCAGACTATATTTCCTAAAATCTTAAGATCTGAATGCCTGAAGGCAAACCAATGATGCTCAGATTTCTTTACATTCTAAAGCCTATGGTTCTAGGTGAAGAATTAAAGAATTAGCCAATTGATTTGTTCCAAATAGCTAACCAATTTAAAATGAAAAGGAAACCCATTTTATTTTTAGTGGAAGGGGCTTTATTTGAATTATATTTAATTGTCTTATTTCTTTTCCCAGTCAAAATAAAGACTAGTTTACACATTTAAAATTTCCTTTCTAAGTGTCATTTTCAAGAAAGATAATTTTCTGAGCTATGGCCCCTTTCAAGATCTCTGAGCTGTCACTCAATCAGAAGTAAGCTTTTTCCTTATTAGGCCACAGCTCCTCCTTGTGGTTGACAGATGTAATACCATTAAATGCCAGCCACAGAAACAGTTAAAGAAACAAAGTTGATGTGATCGTATTAGGATTAACTCTAAGATAAACGGTATTAGCATGATTTGTCTTTAATATGTATCTCTAGATTCTCACTCGTTCATCTGATCACCTAATCCAGCACCGAGATGCACTGATAGCACTTGAGAGACAATCCAGAGTGCAATATTAGTCTAAGAATCTTTTTTAAATCTGTGGTGGTTTAAAGTCGCATATGAGTCTTAGCTACTCAAAACTAGTTCTAAACAATACTGGTTTTGCTTTGATCCATGATAAATTAAACTACAGCATAGAAAAATATGGACTCTACTTCATTGTGTAACCAGTCTTGTCCTGCTCAGCATAATTCTTATCAGATCTTACATATTCATTGTTAAATGAATATATGGAAGGATTTATTATACCTTCTTCTGGTAGTTAAAACACCAGGTGACCAAACTACAATCCAAAAACATTTTAACAAGGAAAAATTAGATGAGACTAATAAGATATATTTTTGAATAAAAACAGGAATTTAAGCAACATCAAATGTGACTGGCACAAAATACAAGGCCTTGAATTAACATTTTTCAGAAAATTAACAGCAACAGGATAGCAGAATCACAGATCGGCAGTAGCACATGTAAAAATGAATCAACAGTGTAAGTTTGTTATTTAAAACCTAATATGGAATCTCGTCTACATCAAAATAAATGGAAACAATATAAATGTCCCTCAACAAAGAAAGAATAAATATTGCTATAGTTACTTCAATGGAATATAATGCAGAAGTGAATTATATTATATATATTAAATATATACAAAATATTAAATATTCAAATCTCTCAAACATACAGAAAGTTGTAAAATAATATATTATATACCAGATAAAATTTTTATAAAATTTTGAGATTTTTAAATGCAAAACACTATATATTATGTTATATTATATACTTAGAAATATATAAATATAGAATAAAAAGAGAGAAATGCAGGGTTACTTGCACAAGCTAGTGAGTTTGGGAGATCTGCACAAAGAGTTTGGACTGTGTTTAGTAATATTCCACATTTTAAATCCAGTAGTAAGTCCATGGCTACCCATAGCATTACTCTTTATGTATTTTTGTATATCTGAATTATTATATAATTTTTAAAATTTTGATTTCACTTAAAGAAATAAACTGACTACAACAAAGTAAAGAAAGTTGTTCAAAATCCTCTTCTTTTCACTAATGAGACCATGTACTGGCTTCTATGTTTTTGGGGGGGGCGGGCAACAAGCATTTAAAAGAATATAGGGAAAAAGGAAGTATATTGAGAGGGAAAGGCACAATGAAGGGATTCAAATCTACATACAGTAAAATTAGTTAAAGAAACTTACATTTTTAAAATATAGATGCCAGGACCCAGCCTCAGGGATGCTGATATGACTGGTTTGAGGTAGGCCCTGGACATCAGTATTCGCAAAAATTTCCCTACATGGTTCTAATGCACAGCCAAAGTTGAAAACCAGTGGGATAGAAGTTGGAAGCTGTGGGGACAGTGGAGGTATAGCTTCTACAAGGCACATCACATTTCTTACTTTCTTTTTTTTTTTTACTATCTAACAAGTCTCAAACCTTAAAGAATAATATCTACATATATTTTACCTTTCATTTCTCATACTTAAAATGTTTTTGGAAAGTAATATATCCTGTATAATGTTATATTCACAGTTTAATGAGGAATGTGACATAAATCTGAGTACTAACACACAATGTGGGCAAGGACTGTCTGTCATAGTGATTGCTATGGCATTTTGTTATTTGTTCATTCATCTGAATTCCATGAAAATTATAGAGGACAATTGCTGTAAATTACAATTCTGAGAAACCACAGCTGACTTAAATTAGTTAAATACTAAATTTTCTTTCCACTATCTCCAGATGGCTCCTTATTCTGGGGAGGGAAGAAATCCTCTGTTGATTAGCTAACCCTTTCCCTTGGATCTATAAAAGCTTAAGGAAAATGTACATAGGTGTTTGAAGGAAGATATGACAAACCAATGAAAAATTTTTTACTAAAAATCCATGTTTGGGAAAGGATAATCATATAGTTCTGGGGTTAGACTGGATGTTATTAATTCACTCATTTATTTATTCATTTGATAAATAACTACTGAACAAACTCTTAAGTGTCAGGCCCTAATCCAGACACTGAAGATATATCAGTGAAAAGACAGACATTGTCTTCTCCTTGTGAGGCTTATATTCTGGTGGAGAAGGTGAGCAGTAAACACGTAAATAATGACAAATTATGGTAAGTGTTATTAGGGTTATGAATCAGTTTCACTGCTCACCAGTTCTATGACCTTGAGCAACCGATTAACCATTCTAAACCTCATCTCTAAAACAGAGATAATAGGTATCCCTTACTAAAAGGGTTGTTTTGAGGATTAAATGGGTTAACTGTCTAGCACACTGTAATGATTAATAGGAGTTATCTAGTAATATTAATAATAATATTCCAGTGATTACGCAGCATTTGAGTATTTACATGTATACTTTATGTTGAAAACCCTGCTACAACAAAACCACTTTTCAGCTCATTCTCTCCTCAACAGAATTCCTTTTTAATATCATTCCTGTAAGTAAAGTCTTCCCCTTCTGTCATCTTTTGTCTATGTCATGGAAATTCAGCTCCTTTCATATTTTTCTACAAATATTTTTTCCACTCAAAACGTTATTTGTGTCTATTTTTGTCACGTACTTTCCATTTCCCTTTTCTTTTACTTTTCTCCTAAAAAGAAAAAAAAAAAAACCTTCAATGTCCCTACCCCGTGAATGCCCAGACTCCTTTGTTTGCTGAAATTTGAAGATCAGGAGGGTTTGAGAGCTGTAGGTCAGTATGCCCTCATCTAGCCTGGAACAATAATGCAAATGTGATACTCTATAAGAATGAGCTCACAGAAGAGGAGAGTAATGTATTCATTTATAAAAAGGAAATTGCACTCAGGATACCTGCTTTCTAGATCAGTGAATAGATGGCTATCAAGCTAAAGTAAACCTCTTAAAAGTTAATTTTTATGTTTAAGTCAAGCTGTGCAGAATGACCCTGAGATGGAATTAGGTTTATGGGATAGGAACCAAGAAGTGCATTTACAGCTGCTCAGACACATAAGAAAAACTGCTTCCAGGATCATAACAGGTGAAAAGAATTTCAGTCATCCCTGCCAGGGAGGCAGTAGGATACAGCAGGAAAATGCCTAGGTTCCAATCATTGCATCAATATTTACTAGTCGTGAGGCTTTGAGTAAGTTAGATAACCTCAGTTTGTTCATTACCAATAAAATGAAGAAGATAATAATATCTACCTCATATACTGTTTTGAAAATAAAAGGAAATGATGATTGTGTGAAGTATCCTGGATCTAAACATCTATGAGATCTGAACATAGTTTCATAAAAATTATAGAAATCCTAAAAGGGAAAAGAAAAAAATGATAGAATTGTGACTGATAGTGCAAATATCTGCACAAATCATGAAGTAAAAATGCAAAGCCCCACAAAAAGATGATAAAAAGGAGGGGTTGTAACATGGAGAAGAGACGAAGGAGAAGTCTTTACTTTAATAGGACATGATACAGTTACTGCAAAGGGAAAAATTAAAACAGAATTAGAGGGCATTTTAATAAGAGAGAAGCTTAAATGTAAAGAACATACTTTAAATATAAATAGTACCTCAACAAATGCCATTTCCTCTCCCTTGCTCTAGCAGAATGTCTGGAACAACAGAATGTGACATTTTAAAACTCAAAGAAGTTAGGTACTTTCTTTTTTTTTTTTTTTGAGACAGAGTCTCACTCTGTCACCCAGGCTAGAGTGCAATGCCACGATCTTGGCTCACTGCAACCTCTGCCTCCCAGGTTCAAGCATTCTCCTGCCTCAACCTCCTGAGTAGCTGGGATTACAGGTGCCCACCACCACATCTGGTTAATTTTTGTATTTTTAGTAGAGATGGGGTTTCACCATGTTGGTCAGACTGGTCTCGAACCCCTGACCTCAGGTGATCCACCCGCCTTGGCCTCCCAAAGTGCTGGGATTACAGGTGTGAGCCACCGCATCTGGCCCAGAAGTTAGGTTTTTAAAAAGTTATCTGGTTTACATATAGTTTCCCAAAACACAAAAAGACAAGGTAGTACAGTGAGTGAAGCATGAATTTGGAATTGGAGGATCTGGGTTTATGTCCAAACTCTGCAATTTACTAGTTGTATATCCTTAGAAAAGCCATACTTTTTCTGAGTTTTGGTTGTTTGTAAGAAGTCAATAATAATCCCCATCTCTTTCTTTCATTACTTCATAAGGTAATTGTGAGACGTGAAACAAAATTACGGAATGCATGTTAGAAGTGTTTTGTAAACTATAGTATGCTCTATCTGCAGATACTGGGGACCTAATTGGTTTAAGAATTTATATTTAGTGGAAATGACATTTGATGATAAATTTTATTTACAGTAAGAGTAAGTGACTAATTTTTTCCCCCTGGAGACAGAGCGCTCTGTCGCCCAGGCTGGAATGTAGTGGCACAATCACCACACATTGCAGCCTTGACCTCCCAGGCCCAAGTGATCTTCCCACCTCAGTCTCCAGAGTAGCTGGGACTACAGGCACCTGCTACTACTCTCAGCTGATATTTCTTATTTTTTTGTAAAGACAAGGTTTTGCCATGCTGACCAGGCTGGTCTCGAACTCTTTGGCTCAAAGGATCCTCCCACCTTGGATTCTCAAAATGTTGAGATTGCAGACATGAGCTGTGGCACCTAGCCTGTAAGTGACTCCTTAGGCTCACACAAATGACACCAAGTCCTTAAAACTGATGAGTAAACAATTCTCTTCACTACATTAATCAGGACTTAGAACCAGCAGTAAGTTTTATAAATCTTAGGAAAGGCAGCTTTTTGGTGAAAGAAATCACAAAGAAAACAGATCAACAAATTTCACTACATATGCTTTTAAAATTTCTGTACATAAGAAATCTAAAATTAAAAGGAAGAAATACTTATAACTAGTATGACAAAGATTAGTATTCTTAATAAATAGAGGCTTCATAAAATTAGATGAGCAAAACAATAACACTTCAAAGACAAATAGGACAGGAACATTAGCACTTTGATAAATAAACAAACTCATAAGAAGAAATCAACTTATTTAATCATCAAAAAAATAAAAATTAAAGCCCTAGTGTGGTATCACATTTAGGCATTAGTTAGAAAAGATTCAAAATGGCAATAATAGAGTTCCTATTTCAGGTGAAATAGGAACTTTCGTAGTTTCTTTGGGAACATAAATTGGTAAACTCTTTTTAGAAAACCAGTTCAGTAACACATGTTAAAAGGCTTTAAAAATAGTCAAACCCTTGGTCCAGAAATTCTACCTCCTACGCCAGAGGTAAGTCCTGAAAACCTCCAGGAGTTAATGGAAATAAAAGTATGTAATAGCAACAATAATAGTCATAGCCAGCCTAGGTGTTCATTGTTTTAACTTACTTATATTTTCCTGTTTACCCTATATAGAAGTCCTATTATTTTTCTTATCTCAAATAAGAAACTGAGGCAGAGAAAGATTAATTCACAAAATGTCACACATTTGGTAAGCACAGAAATTTGGATTTGAGTTCAGGCACTTGGACAACAAAGTCCACTCTTTTGATTTAAAAGATAAACTGCAACAAAAGCCTATATGACAATAAAGGCCAAAGAAACATCATATGGGCCACTTATTTTGTTGGTAAATGTTATCATTACTCTCAACAGGAGAATTTCCGTTTTTGGAGAAAAACACTTAATTTCTTTGGCAATTAATATAGTTTAAATTCTTCTAAAAGTAACTGAAAATTATTAGGAGAGTAACAGGTAGAGGTGGAAAAATTAATGCATATAAAGACCTTAGAATGGGACTTGACTACTCTCAGGACTATTAATGACCCAATGGATAATATAGTTTGGGATAACTTAACCTTTAGTCTCTGCTTTCCTATGCACTCTTTTCTTCCCACCAGTCAGTCTGTCTTTCTTTCTTTCTTTTTTTTTTTTTTTTTTTTTGAGACATAGTCTTGCTCTGTCACCCAGGCTGCTGGAGTGCAATGGCGATCTTGGCTCACTGCAATCTCCACCTCCTGGGTTCAAGCGATTCTACTGCCTCAACCTCCCGAGTAGCTGGGATTACAGGCAGGGCCACCACACCCGGCTAATTTTTGTATTTTTAGGAGAGGCAGGGTTTCACCATGTTGATCAGGCTGGCCTCAAACTCCTGACTTCATGATCCGCCTGCCTCAGGCTCCCAAAGTGCCGGGATTACAGGCGTGAGCCACTGCGCCCAGCCCCCACCAGTCTTTCTTATACATTACACTGAATGTCTAGGTATTCAACCCACTAACCCCACCTAAACCTTGGAAGCTCTTGTCCCATTCTCCATGCCCACAGTTAAATCATACATCTAAAATCTAAGTTTACATGGGACCTACTATTTAAATCATATAATATAGGCCTATTTGAAGACTTTCGTTAACCTTCATCTTTGAAGATAGGGCACTTCTCTACAAACCAAACAGTGTGCTGTTTGAAACCCTTAAAAGGGCAACAAACGTGGTTGATGCTTTCAAAATTTTCCATGAAACTAAAGAAAAACGCCAAGCAGCCAAGTTGAAACAAAACTCTAACTTCGTTCACTCAATTGCTTCCATCTCATCTATTATAATGTGTCTTACATGATGTCCACACTCATATTTTATGACACTGTTAATAATGAAATTCTTGTGCAAAAAGCATTATAAAAGCCCAAACTGATTTTATTTATAAATAAGGTGTTCACTGGATAGATTAAAAATATATTAACATGAGATCATCTAATTTAAAATTTTAACAGATATCTACTAGTGATAAAAATGGAAAGTTCCATTTAAATTCCACATAAACTGTAAATTAAGCAATTTTTATTTTACTTGGTTAAAACTTTTTCTTTCTTAGTATATTTTCATACATATTAACAATTTGAAAATGACCCCTTTTTCCCCAATAAATACATTCATAAGCAGTGCTGACATTTCTTTGGACTTCACTTAAACTGCCAGAGATTTTTGGTATTTTGCAAAAAGTCTAATTGCAGTGTATGTGTGTGCCAAGGAATGAACTTCTCTGCTTTAAAGGGAGTATCTGTGACTGTTAAAGTGACATACAAAAATATGCTACAGGCCAGAGAGATGTCTTGAGAAATATTTCCAAGGTCTCTCAATAGAATTAACAGATTTTTTTCAACATCACAAAGCTTTCCAAACTTTCCCTTCTTCTTTTAATTACCGTATGTAAAATGCCTACACACAACAGTCTCGTAGTCTCTCTCTTCTTTCTGTATGTATGTCTGGAGGCAAGAGAAGGACAGGGTGGAAGCTTTGGGTCTTAACTTTTGGTAACCACATCTATACTTGATGTTTGTGTCATACTGTTTTTCTTCCCTACTTATCAGTTTTCCAGGAACTACATTTTATAATTATGAAAATAAACAACACAAATCACATGTACACATATATATGTGTGTGTGTGTGTATGCATGTGTATATACATATAACATTATATTTATAAATATAGCTTTTAATCATGGAATAAATATTCCATCAAAGAGACTTTTATGTTCCACAGAGGCAGTTCTCAAGTGACTTCATGGTATCATGTTAAAAACCAGAACACAGTCCATTTTTACAGTAGATTTACTCAATCACAGTTACTAATCAGATTAGCACTGCCTTTATGTACAACAAATTTTAAAAGTTGAAGGACCATTAAAGAAGCTACAAGTTATGAGCCTGTAGCCTGCATTTTTTTACTTGTTAACCTTTTTTAAAAAATGGTCTTCAAACATAACTTCAAGGAATTATTTTTCTTTTTAAACTACACTTAGAATGGAATATGAATGTATATTACAAATCAGTTTATTAATTTGTAATAATATATTGAGAGCAGAGAATTTTTATTTTAAAATGCGTTCATCATTACCTATATCAACGTATTAAACAGCTAAGCTCCATTTCTACACAGACAACATTTGAGAATGGGACAGGGATATTACACTTACAGTGAAGAGTTTCTCAAATTAACTGTAACAGAAAAAGATCTTCTGTATTTGGGAAATGGAAAGTCTGAAAAGTCACCCAGGCCAAGCTACTACAATTCTTAAAGGAAGTAACATAAATCAACATAAATTATTTTACCTGGGTAGAAAATGGCAAATTTCCATGCCTCTGAAATTCTTATAATTTAAATAAAAGAACCATTTAAACCATTTTGTCTGGATTTCATTAGACTAAACTGATGTCTTCCATCAAAAAGTCAAAAATTAAGTTATCTAATTATGTTATTTGATGAAGGATGCTGAAGAATAAAAAACAAATCAGTAGAACAAACCAAAAGAAGTCAATGTTTGTTTTTGCTAATAATAGAAAACAGGTAAATAGACCTCTTACAAAGCTTCTGATATGCCACAAAATTGATTAGTTCAAATTTCATCTCCCGATTTTTGCAGTCCATACTTGGGAGGCTATACTGTTAACCAGTCAAAACTTTTGAAACCCAAGTTAAAATTCAGTATCTGAGAATTTGCAATACAAATGCTTTGGCCCAACACATAGCCAATAAATTCTTCCCTTGGAAAACAAAGACCCAAAATAAAGTGAGTAAAAAAACCCTCACTTTTATTAACATGGATTTATCTACTATTCTGAGGTCTCTAAGTCTAATTTTACTTTGAGTTAGTTTATTCTACGTACCCTTATTTAAAATCAATTACAAAATAAATTATAAGTATATATCTTATATGACCCTAAGAGGAAATTGGACCATTCTGAAAGAAGTATAGTTTATTTTTTAAATCTCTTTGCAGAAAATTCCATTTTTTGGCATTGTGTTGCAGGGGTAGAGGAAAAAGGAAGGAAGTTAGGAAGTTAATAGACCGTGTCCATAGATCCCACAAATGAATGATCAATTTTCAAAGGATTTTTAAGTATCCAGGTGTCTAATAGATTTCCCCATGGCTTATCTATTAAAATTCTAGATGACAGCAATGACATTCACAGACATGACTACAATTTAGGAAGCATAGAAGTGACTGGCCTTGAGTTAAAAGAAGCTCTTCAGGGTGGTCCCATGAAATAACCCCAAGAACTTGGTGCTTCCAGGAGCTGAAGAGAGAAGTAAGGCAATCATTCAAGGAAATGTCCTTTTAACTAGAACACAAAGATAATTTTTTGAAGATACAGTAACTTGTCAGGATTCTTCAAGAGAATTGTATGAGTAATAAGTGAATTCACTGGGTATTGAGTAATGAGTGATTCTGTCAGAGAACTGTATGTGTTCAAAATATTGTATAGTATCTAAGAAAGCTATGAAGGAAGGCATAAGAGGAGGAAATAAGCAATGGGACTCAGAGGAGAATTCATGCCAACAAATTTTCCAAGATACCTGAGCAGGTCACTCAATGAAGTAAGGACAAGAAAAATCTATCAAGTCCAACTGAAAACTCCAGTGGAAAGAATCAAGTCTAAGTATATGATCAGTAGGTGGAGTGCAGGGGGATAGAGGCAGGGAATGGGCTACAAATTACAATTTATCATTCACCAAATAACTCAAACAGAGGAAAGAGAACTTGTAGAAAAACTTCAAAGATCAGACCTCCATGTTTCAGAGAGTCCACACAAAGAACCAGAGAATCATAATGAATGTGAAACTTGATTTGGCTTAAAGTAAAATAGTCTTACCATTGAAACTACACTGAACATTTTAACATGACTTTCAGGATTGAGAAAACATCAAGATCTTGAAGCCTATCTTTGATATTATTACTAATTTCTTTATTAATACCACTACTTAGTACTTGTTGCCCTAATAAGTTCTTATATCTGGGATCCGTCTCTCAGGAAGTGCTTTCATTTAGATTGAGTCCACCAAAATCTAAGACCATATACCACAATTCAGAAAAAAAAAACTATAAAATAGCTTGCTTCATGTAATATAGGTGTTCACTAGACACTATTTTTTGCCCTTCCCAATGATCCTAGGGTAAAAATGTCTGTCATGGCTCCTCCATAGAATTTTTGAGAGACAGAAAGAGAGAAAAATGTAACTTCTGTTAGACCTAGTGTTTAACTTCTCTTAATTCCTCAGTAGGTAAAAGTTGGCAAGAAGATATGATCGTCTTAATGTAAGATTAGCCACTCTACATTGTTCCTGTTAAGTCTCTTGCATTGACCTATTCCTTGGGTCTACTGACCTCCTGAAGTAGTAAAAGGCATTTTGCTCAAGGTGGTATGAGAAAATTTAGGACTAGGATTATTAGGCCAGGAAATAAAGAGAGCTAAATAAGAAGGGTTAATCATGAATAAAGAACAGACCTAATGAAAAGAAGGGAAATAGCAAACATAGGCCTTAACTTATACTACAGAAAAATTCTTGATTAAAAACAATAATTGTGTTCATAATTCTGCTAAAAATAACTTACAAGTATTGTTTACTTACTATGCACCAAGCTAACATTTAAAACAGGTAAAACAGAGGATAAAGTTAACCAAATGCTGAAAATAGTCTGCTTTTGCCTAATGTATTTCCCCAGTCACTATCTCAGAATCAAAGTCTATAGCACAGTATTATAGTTAAGCCAGTCCACCCCAGAAAGTACTGTAATCAAACTTTTCCACTGAAAAATTCTCAAAAGACTACAAATTGCTTTGGTAATATATTCCAGTGATTCACAATCTCACCACAAGAAATTCTTGCTACAAAAACTAGATTTCAAGTTCTTTGAGAATAGAGACTTTATTTCTACTTTAGGTAAAACAGTGAAATGGACAGTTTATTCTCAGTGTTGCTAGTGCCTTTCCTTCAGAACTCTCCTCAAAGTTTCTGTATAGTCCCCTGTCCACTTGATCAAGGACATGAGCCTTCTGGTTCCTCTTGATTCTGCCACCCTGACGCCTTGGCCATCTAAAAGTTCTCTCAGGAGACAATCTCATAAACTCACCTCATTGAGATACGAAAACATTAAAAAATACTAAACCCATTACCTTTACCTGAGTACAAGAATCTTTTTCCAATAGCAATTTTCTCTTACCAAAAGTTCTAATCTCCTGCATACTTTTTCAGCAATCATGTGAATTTCAGTTCTTGAAGATAAATTGTATGTCATTCCTATGAGAGATAAGTAGAAAAAGAAGTAGTAGTTGGTAATAGAAAAGATAGAGTGTATCGCAGAGCAGCAATAGAAATGTTTGCATTGGACCCTCTCCAGAGATAGAAAGGCTGAGGAAAAGTAACCTTGAGTGTTGGAATTACACTTCTACTTCTGTGAGTGGGGAGGAAGTTGAGTTATACTTAAGAGCTGTGGTGGTGTGATTTTATGCAAATTGTAGTGATCAGAGCCATAGTTACAGAATCTTGGGTTGAGGATATAATTTAGGAACTAACTACTTAGTGATGCCAAATATGTAAAATAAAGAATACTCAAAACTAGATCAATGTCAGATATCTAAGTTATGATATATTTGTGGGACCACAGTGGAATCTGGAGACAAAGTCAACAACTGTGGACCATTAAGGCATTCAGACACAAAAGATATCATCTTTTCATGTATGTGTTATCTCTTAGAAGGCAAACTGAACACTTTTTATATCTCCTTGAAACTCTAGCAGACAGAGATTCCTGAAAATTTTATAAGCAACATGCACTGACTGATAGGTGGAAATTAATTATAAAGTATGTATTATTATTAATATCAAATGGATGAAATGTTATGCACTGTATTTGGTGTTTTATATTCTTGACTTTAAGATTATTTATAAGAACTCTTAGGTGTTTCCAAAACTTCAGTGTCTATTTATCTGATAATGTCTTGTATTCTTTACCTATGAATTTGCTTAGAGTTTTTCAGGAACTTGGCCCTCTCAGTAGGGGGAGAGACTGCTCTGTTTGCATTTCCAAGTAGGTAAAGTCTTAAAAATTTGGGTTTGGGGGCAGGGATGGAAGGAAACAAGTCATGCTTGCTGCTAAAGCTAAACTTGTCACACAGAATCAACTTTCACTAAATATCCTGGGCAGTCACTAAGTTAAAGTGATTATCTAACTGATATCCCCACTGCAAATCTGAACCTATTACTCTTTCTCCTTTGTAATATAAATTATGTTATTTATAATTATGTTATTATAAACACATAATTCATAATTTATATTTCTATGTTTTGAGGTAAATATAAGTAGAGTAATACTTTTAGGAAATTAGCAGATTCAGATACAAAGAAAAAAAGTCCTTCATCTTCTGCTTGACCACATGTATTACTCATGACCACGTATATTCCTGTTTTTCCCAAACTATCTGAAATTATTTTTGACAAGGTCTTCTTCCATGACAATTATGATAAATGAATAAAATCTCTAATTAAACCCCTAAAACTATCCTGATGAATTTTAAGACCAGAAAAATAGGATTGCTTTTAATCAAATTATTGCCTGGATAGAAAAATAAATGTTAGGCAATATAACAAATTAAACTGACTTTTAATCAGGTTGATATGTATGAAGGTGCTTCTATTTTCCTCTATGATCAAGTAATGGGTTAGTTCTATTAAATTAATGCATCTATGGCCTCTTTTAAAAAAAATAATATTCCTGCAAGTATATCTATAAAGGAATTGAAGCTTATGTTTAAAAGAGAAGAAGTACATAAAAGTTTGGAAAATTTGCAGCCTGATGATGCAATAGAAAAGAAAACCCCGTTTTCTGAGGAGACATTCAAACCTACTGCAAAAATTTGCATAAGTAATGAGGAATCAAATGTTAATCACCAAGATAATGGGGAAAATGTCTCCAAGGCATATCAGAGACCTTCATGGCAGCCTCTCCCATCACAGGCCCAGAGGCCTAGGAGGAAAAAATGGTTTCGTGGGTAGGACCGAGGGCCTTATGTTTTGTGAAGTCTCAAGATGAGATGTGGTGCTCTGCATCCCAACCGTGGCTAAAAAAGGGCCAATTTACAGCTCAGGTCATTGCTTCAGAGGATGCAAGCCCCGGGCCTTGTCAGTTTACATGTGATGTAGATTCTGAAGGCACACAGAAGTCAGGAATTGAGGTTTGGAAACCTCCACCTAGATTTCAGAGGATGTATGGAAATGCCTGGATGTCCAGGCAGAAGTTTGCTGCAGGGGTGGGGCCCTCATGGAGAACCTCTGCTAGGGTAGTGCAGAAGGGAAATGTGGGGTCAGAGCCCTCACACAGAGTCCCCGCTGGGGAACTGCCTAGTGGAGCTGTAAGAAGAGAGTCACCATCCTCCAGATCCCAGAATTGTAGATCCACAAACAGCTTGCACTGTGCACCTACAAAAGCTGCAGACACTCAATGCCAGCCTGTGAAAGCAGCCAGGACAGGGGCTTTATCCTGGAAAGTCACAGGGGTGGAGCTGCTCAAGACCATGGCAGCCCACCTCTTGCATCAGTGTGACCTGGATGTGAGACATAGGAGATCATTTTGGAGCTTTAAGATTGGACTGCCCTATTGGATTTCAGACTTGCATGGGACCTGTAGCCCCTTTGTTTTGGTCAATTTCTCCCATTTGTAATGGGTATATTTACCCAATGCCTGTACCCTTATTGTGTCTAGGAAGTAAAAAACTTGCTTTTGATTTTACAGGTTCATAGACAGAAGGGACTTGCTTTGTCTCAAATGAGACTTTGCACTTGGACTTTTTGGGGTAATGCTGGAATTAACTAAGACTTAGGGGGACTGTTGGGAATGCATAATTGGTTTTAAAATGTGAAAGGGACATGAGATTTGGGAGGGAAGAGAGGCAAAACGATGTGGTTAGGCTTTGTGTCCCCACCCAAATATCATCATGAATTATAATCCCCATAATCCCCACATGTCAAGAAAGAGATTGGGTGGACATAAATGGTTTCCCCCATGCTCTTCATGTGATAATGAGCGAGATCTCATGAGATATGATGGTTTTATAAGGGGCTCATACCCCTTAACTCTTGGCACTTCTCTTTCCTGCCACCTTGTGAAGAAGTTGCCTTGCTTCCCTTTGCTTTCTGCCATGAATTTAAGTTTCCTAAGGCCTCCCCAGCCATGTTGAACTGTGAGTCAATTAAACCTCTTTCCTTTCCACACATAAATTACCCAGCCTCGAGCAGTCTTTATAGCAGTATGAAAATGAACTAATACAAGCTGGTTATTAAAAAGAGCCTGGCACCTCTTCCTCTCTTGCTCTATCATTATATAATATGTCTGCTATGTCTTTGCCTTTCAACATTGTAAGCTTCCCCAGACCCTCACCAGAAGCAGATGCTGGCTCCAGGTTTCTTGTACAGTTTGCAGAATGATGATCCAAATAAACCTCCTTTCTTTATAAATTACCTATCTTCAGGTATTCCTTTATAGCAATGCAAAACAGACTAACACAAGAAGTATGATCAGACAAAAGGGTATAATCTAATATTAATAACCTGAGAGGAACTTAGCAAGCCCTATGGGTTCAGATTCTTCTCTGTGTTTCTTATCATCCTTAGAGGTAAGAATGTTCTTTTTCTCTGGGCATAGGAAGGATACTTCTAGAATGAGGGTCTTATGACCTGCTTCAGGAGTGATGGACAGGAGAAGGTCAGAGAATGACCTTCCTGCTTTCATTGTTTTCTCAAATGCCAATATGGCATTTTGGAGTAGCATGCTCTGAACATTTTGAAGTAGCATGCTTTCCATCGAAGTTTGTACTTTCAAAGGGGCCTTGCTAGAGGAGCTATGACAAGGGAAAATGTTTTATATGAGCCAGCTTTCCTCTTTTTGAAGGCTGTCATGCTTAAAATTCACTTAAAAGACTCTAGAGTTTCTTCTCGTGTTTGGTCCAAATCTCAACATAGAGCCTCACACCTGTTCTGTCTGCAAACAGGTGTGGCCCTAGAGGAATGATTAACTAATGGTTTGAAAATGTCAACCTTTTCTTTACAGAAAGGGAGAGAAAACCCTTGGCAAGGAAAATGTTACTTTACATTTGCAAAGAGCTTTCCAGAATACAAAGTATCTTCACATCCATTCTTCTACTTGATTCTCAAAATAACCCTATAGGTCAAAATAGCTGTTATTTCTATTTTATATAAGGAAATTGAGGCTCAGAGATATTAAGTGACTTGCCTGAAGTCCTCAAATTGTTAAGTGATAGAGTCATAATTTTAATCCTGCTTTAAATTCCAAGAACAACAGTCTTTTCATCACCACTCAGAAAAGACTGAATACTGAAACACTAGTGGACACATTGATGGAAACACAGCCTCATCCCTCAAGGAGAGAATGGAAATTTTTATATGTTAGTAACATGCTGGAAACTTCTAAGAGGTATGATTCTCTTTTACTCCATTTTCCTGAAATATCACTAAATCTTTTCTTTCAAGGAAGCAGTAGAGAAACAGGAGTGTCATTTCAACTTTAAAGCTCAAGGTGGAAAACTGAAAGACATACGCAGGCATCTTATCAATAAGTTAGACACAAAGGGGAAGCTGAAGGATTAACAGACAAACCAGGAAATCTGTTTCCATGCAGTGCTAAACAAACAGCTCAAGGGGTGAAAGAACAGATCCAAGCTGCTGTTCCTTGTGCAGCCAGCTCTCTTTCTTTGCAGCTTCCTGGTGTATGTCTTTGCCTGTAAACAGTGTTATGAAATGGTGTGATTTTAACCAGCTTTGACTGCACCTTGCTCTAAAGGTTTACACAGTGCAGTCCTTAGAGGCACATTACTATTCGGCCCTTTTCCAGGGAAGAAGTCTGTTCTTCATCAGCTTTAGAAAGACAGGAGTGCTTTTGTCTCACCGTTACAGAGGTAAAGAAAGACCTGAGACCCAGATGACTAGCCATGGACTTGGTCTTGCCAAACTGCAACCACACTGTAAATAGGCCAGTGTGTAACCCAATTCCCTAATAATGACTTAGCAGAAGTATGTAAAAATGGCACAGTCTCTAAGACTACTCAACCCCTAGTTACACTTCTCTATAGCAATTTAACACAAACAAAATTCCCAAACCATCAAATGTATTCTGCACAACCCAGTAAAAATAATGTATAATACCATACTAAGAATACATGTGTCCACCTGCCCCCAGATTTCATAGATTTATCAAGAATCCTTAAGGACGCTCAGATGTATTCATTTACTCATTCATTTAACAAATAATGCCAGGCACTAGTTATCTGGTGGTAAACAGTCATAGTTTAAGTGTTAGTTATATTATAATAAATAAAAGTCATAATATTTACACTCACAAAGCTTAGAATCTAAGCAAAAGATAGTCAATAAACAGGTAAACAAGTAAACATCAAATGTAAGTATAAGCTAAGAGAAGTGCTGCAGGAGATACATAAAAAAATAAAGCACTGTAATGGGAAATAAGACTGCCTGGGTGGTGAATGATAATTAGATGGGATGACCAGGGAAGAACTTTATAAGAATTTAACCTGAAACTTCAAGAATGATAAAAGAGATAATGATGTGGAAACTTAAAAAAACACACACTCTTTTGATAGTTTCCTTTGCTATACAGAAGCCCTTCAGTTTAACTATGTACCATTGTCAAATTTGTTCTTGCTGCAGTTGCTCTTGAGGATTGTCATAAATCCTTAGCCCAGGCTGATACCCAGAATGGTATTTCATAGGTTTTCTTCTAGAATGCTTATAGTGTGAGGTTTTACATCTAAACCTTTAAGCCATCTTGAGTTAATTTTTGTATATGGTGAAAGATAGAGGTCCAGTGTCATTCTTCTGCTTATGGCTAGCCAGTTATAACAGCACCGATTATTGAACATGGAGTGTTTTCTCTATTGCTTCTTTTTGTCAACTTTGTCAGAGATCAGGTGGTTGTAGGGGTACAGCTTTATTTTTGGGTTCTCTTTTCTGTTCTATTGGTCTAGATAACTGTTTTTTAACCAGTAGCATACTGTACACTTGTAGTATCATTTGAAATCTGGTAATGTGATACCTCCAGCTTTGTTCTTTTTGCTTAGGGCTGTTTTGGCTATTGGGGCTTTTTTGGGGGTCCATATGAATTTTAGAATTTTGTTTTCCACTTCTGTGAAAAAGTGACATTGGTAGTTTGATAGAAACAGTGTTGAATCTATAGATTGCTTTGGGTAGTAGGGTCATTTTAATGATATTGATTCTTCCAATCCATGAGCGTGAAATGGTTTTCCATTTGTTTGTATTATCTGTGATTTCTTTCAGCAGTGTTTTGTAGTTCTCCTTGTAGAGATATTTGAACTTCCTGGTTAGATGTATTCCTGGGTATTTTATTTCTTTGTGTGACTATTGTAAATAGAATTACATTCTTGATTTGGCACTCAACTTGAACATTGTTGGTACATAGAAATATTACTAATTGTTATGCATTCACTTTGCATCTTGGAACTTTACTGAAGTCATTTATCAGTTCTAGGAGGCTTTTGGTGAAATTTTTATGTTTTATACATATAGAATCACACTGTCAGCAAAGAGATAACTTGACTTCTTTTCCTATGAGTATGCCTTTTATTTCTTTTCCTTACTTGGTTGTTCTGGCTAGAACTTCCAGTACTATGCTATCAAATTCATTTATCAAAGATAAGACTTTTTGTGGAGTCTTTAGGGTTTTCTAGATATAAAATCATATCATTCTCTTCTCTTTCTCTTGATGTTGGCTTTGGGTTGTCATAGATGCCTCTTATTATTGTGAGATATGTTCCTTCAATGCCCAGTTAGTTGGCAGTTTTTATCATTAAAGAATGTTGGATTTTATTAAAAGCTTTTTCTGCATATATTGAGATGATCATATGGATGTTGTTTTTAATTGTTTATGTGGTGAATCACAATTATTGATTTGCACATTTTCAACCAACCTTGCATCCCAAGAATGAAGCCTATTCAATCATGGTGAACTAACTTTTTGATGTGCTAACGGGTTTGGTTTGCTAATATTATGATGAGAATTTTTACATCTAGTCCAATCTCTTCAGGCTTGTAAGGATTCTGTTGAGAAATCCACTGTTAACTTAATGGGCTTCACTTTGTATATGATTTGACCTTTTTCTCTAGCTATCTTTAAGATTTTTTTCTTTAGCATTGACTTTGGATTGTCTGGTGACTATATGCCTTGGTGATGTTTGTTTTATATAGTATCTCATGGTAATACCACATTTTCTTTAGTCAATCTTCCGTTGATGAACACTTAGGTTGACTCCGTATCTTTGTTATTGAGAATTGTGCTGCTATAAACATACGGAACTAGATATATTTTTCATATAATAATTTCATTTCCTTTAGGCAGATAGCTATGGGATTGCTGGATCAAATGATATTTCTATTTTTAGTTCCTTCAGAAATCTCCATACTGTTTTCCATAAAGGTTGTACTAATTTAACTTCCCACCTACTGTCCAGTTTTCCCAGCACCATTTATTGAAAAGGTTTTCCTTTCAACCGTGTATGCGCTTGCTGATTTTGTCAAAGATTAGTTGGGTGAAAATATGTGGCTTTATTTCTGGGTTCTCTATTCTCCATTTATCTATGTGTCTGTTTTATTTTTATTTGTTTGTTTGTTTGTTTGTTTAGATAGAGTTTCGCTCTTGTCTCCCCGGCTGGAGTGCAACGGCACAATCTCGGCTCATGGCAACCTCTGCCTCCCAGGTACAATACCATTCTACCCAGCAATCCCATTACTGGGTATATACCCAAAGAAATATAAATTATTCTATTATAAAGACACATGCACGTGTATGCACATTGCAGCACTATTCATAATGGCAAAGACATGGAATCAACTTAAATGCCCATCAATGATAGACTGGATAAAGAAAATGTGGTGCACATATACCATAAAATAAAAAACCATAAAAAAGAGTGAGGGTGGGGCATGGTAGCTCATGTGTGTAATCCCAGCACTCTGGGAGGCCGACGTGGGCGGATCACAAGGTCAGGAGATCGAGACCATCCTAGCTAACACGGTGAAACCCTGACGCTACTAAAAATGCAAAAAAATTAGCCAAGCATGGTGGCGGGTGCCTGTAGTCCCAGCTACTCCGGAGGCTGAGGCAGGAGAATGGCATGAACCCAAGGAGGCGGAGCTTGCAGTGAGCCGAGATCGCGCCACCGTGCTCCAGTTTGGGTGACAGAGCGAGACTCCATCTCAAAAAAGAAATAAATAAATAAAATAAAAGAATGAGATCATGTACTTTGCAGTGACAATGGATGGAGGCCATTATCCTTAGCAAACTAATGCAGGAACAGAAAAACCAAATACCACATGTTCTCACTTGTAAGTGGGAGCTAAATGATTAGAACACATGGACACGTAGAGGGGAATAACGCACACAGGGGCTATTGGAGGGTGGAGTATGGGAGCAGGGAGAGGATCAGAAAAAACAACTAATAAGTACTAGGCTTAATACCTTGGTGATGAAATAATCTGTACAACAAATCCCCATGACACAAGTTTACCTATATAATAAACCTGCACATGTACCCTGAACTTAAAATAAAAGTTAAAAAAAATTAATAAATACAATACAATGTAAAATAAATCTTCTGATCCATGAGTATGGAATGTTTTTCCACTTGTTTGTGTCATCTACAATTTCATTCATCAGTGTTTTATACTTTTCCTTACAGAGATCTTTTATCTACATAAATACAAGGTATTTTATTTTTTGTAGCTATTGTAAACAGTATTGCCTTCTTGATTTGATTCTCTACTGGATTGTTATTGATGTATGGAAATGTCACTGACTTTTGAACACTGATTTTATATACTGAAACTTTACTGAATTCATTTATTAAAGATAACATTTTTGTGGAGTCATTAGGGTTTTCTAGACATAAGATTGTATCATCAGTGAAGAGGAATAATGTCACTTATTCTTTCCCACTTTGGATGCCTCTTCTTTCTTTCTCTTGCCTGATTGTCTGGCTAGGACTTCCAGTACTAGCAATGTTGAACAAGAGTGGTGAAAACAGGCATCCTTGTCTTGTCCAGTTCTTAGAGGAAACTTTCCCCGTTTCTTTCTTCAGTATGATATTGTCAATGGGTTTGTCATACATGGCCTTTATTATTTTTAGATCTGTACCTTCTATGCCTAGTTTGTTGAGGGTTTTTATCAGAAAGAGACTGTAATTTGTCAAACGTTTTTTCTATGTCTATTGAAATGATATAAATGTGATTTATCACATTTATTGATTTCCATATGTTGAACCATCCTTGCATCTCTCGTATAAAACCCACTTTGTCTTAGTGCTTTATCTTTTTGATGTGCTAGTGAATTCAATTTGTTAGTACTTTGTTGAGAATTTTTACATATTAATCAGGAGTATTGATCTGTAGTTTTCTTTTATTATTGTTGTGTCTTTGTCTGATTCTGTTATCAGAGTGACACTGGCCTCATAGAATGAGTAAGGCAAAATTTCCTCCTCCTCGACTTTTGGAAAGGTTTCAAGAGTCATGGTATCAGCTCTTCCCTGCACATTTGATAGAATTCAGCTGTGAATCTGACTGGTCATGGTCTTTTCTTTTTGAGATTTTTTTGTTACTAATTTAATCTCACAACTCATCATCAGTCTGTTTAGCTTTCAGTTTCTTCCTGGTTCAATCTTAGGAGGTTTTATGTTTCCAGAAATTTATCCATTTCCTCTAGTTTCCTAGTTTGGGAGCATATAGTTGTTCCTAGTTTGGGAGCATATAGTTGTTCATAATAATCTGTGATAACGTTTTGTATTTCTGTGGTGTCAGTTGTAACATCTCCTTTTTCATTTCTGATTTTCTTTATTTGGGTCTTTTCTGAGTCTAGCTAGCAGGTATTCACTTTTATGTTTTTGAAGAACTAATTTTTCATTTCATTGATCCTTTGTATGATTTTTTTAAATTTCTAGTTCATTTGATTCTGCTCTGATTCTTGTCATTTCTTTCTTTTGCTAAATTTGGGTTTAATTTGTTCTTACTTTTCTAGCTCCTTGAGGTGCAACGTTAGGTTGTTAGTTTTTAATCTTTCTACTTTTCTGATGTAGGCATTTAATACTATAAAGTTTCCTTTTAGCACTGTTTCTGCTGTATCTTACAGGTTTTTGGTACCTTGTGTTTCCATTTTTATTTGTTTCAATTTTTTCATATTTCTATCTTAATTTATTGGCCCAATGATTGTTCAGGAGCATGTTGTTTAATTTCCATGTGTTTGTGTAATTTCCAAAGTTTCTCTTCATTCTGATTTGTAGTTTTTATTCCCCTGTAGTCTGAGAAAATGTTTGATATAATTTCAATTATTTTTAATTTGCTGAGACTTGTTTTATGACCTAAATATGGTCTATCATGGAGAATATTCCATTTGCTAATGAGAATATATATTCTGCAGTTATTGGGTAGGATTCTGTTGATGTCAATTAGGTCCATTTGGTGTAAAGTCAGAGGCTACCTAAGGCACACCGCCTGACTTTGATGGATCAGCCAGTCTTCCAAGAAATAACAGAGCTGCTGGACTCAGTTGAAGATATAAACATAATGATCTGAATAATTGTGGTTGTCCATGTACACATCAAATTTTTACAAATTTTAGCAACTTATGAGAAAAACAAAATGACCTTTGTAAAACAGTACACAGTTACTTCAAGAGAAATTTACTAAATAAACACTATACTTTTTAAATAAGAGAATGGACTTCAGGTCTTTAGACCTTACTTTAATTTCCTATTCTCCAAAAGTATGAATTCAAATAGGTTGACAATAAAAATTATTCGATATGTTTCTGAATGCCATGAACAAGTAACAGAAATATGAGCAAGGCATAGTCTTTGACAACCAGGTTTTCACAGCCTTTGCTGAGGATAGACACTACTATAGATTACACAGTTTGAGAGGGCTCATGTGGGCTTGGACTATGAGAATATGGAAACACTAGGGATTTCCACTTTGTTGGGAACATAGTCAGAGAAGGTTTCACATGAGTGATGACACATCTGCTGGGATAAAATTGAGGATGAAGAATAAGAAGGCTATTTCGAGGCACATAATTTGAAGTCGAAGCATTACAGGTGGTAGGGAATTCTGTGGGAAGGCTTGAGATGTAATGTTATTTGATATGGCTTGGCCAGTATTTTATTATATTTTACTTTGAGGTTTGTTACATAGGTATACGTGTGCCGTGGTGACTTGCTGCACCTATTGACCTGTTCTCTAAGTTCCCTCCCCTTGTCCCTCACCCCCCAACAGACCCTGGTGTGCGTTGTTCCCCTCCCTTTGTCGATGTGTTCTCGTTGTTCAACTCACACTTCTGAGTGAGAACATGAGGTGTTTGGTTTTCTGTGTGTGTAAGAATGGGTACAGTTTCTGTTTTCTGAATATGGCTAGCCAGTTTTCCCAGCACCATTAGTTGAATAGGATATCCTTTCCCCATTGCTTGTTTTTGTCAGCTTTATCAAAGATCAGATGGTTGTAGATGTGCTGTGTTATTGCTGAGGTCCCTGTTCTGTTCCATTGGTCTGTATGTCTGTTTTGTTACCAGTACCATGCTGTTTTGGTTACTGTAGTCTTGTAGTATAGTTTGAAGTCAGGTAGCATGATGCCTCCAGCTTTGTTCTTTTTGCTTAGAATTGCGTTGACTATATAGAATCTTCTTTGATTCCATATGAAATTTAAAGTAGTTTTTTCTAATTCTGTGAAGAATGTCAATGGTAGTTTGATAAGAATAGCATTGAATCTACAAATTACTTTGGATGGTATAGCCATTTTCACGATATTGATTCTTTCTATCCATGAGGAAGAAATGTGTTTCCATTTGTTTGTGTCCTCTCCTATTTCCTTGAGCAGCAGTTTGTAAGTTTCCTTGAAGAGGTACTTCACAGCCCTTGTCAGCTGTACTCCTATGTATTTTATTCCTTTGTAGTAATTGTGAATAGGAGTTCATTCATGATTTGGCTCTTTCTTGTCTATTGTTGGTGTAAAGAAATGCTTGCGATTTTTGCACCTCGATTTTTTATCCTGAGTCTTTGCTGAAGAGGCTTATCAGTTTAAGGAGTTTGGGGGCTGAGATGATGGGTTTTCTAAATATAAAATTATGTCATCTGCAAACAGAGACAATCTGACTTCCTCTCCTCCTATTTGAATACTCTAATTTCTTTATCTTGCCTGATGGTCCCCACTGGCACTTTCAATACTATGTTAAATAGGAATGGTGACAGAGGGCATCCTTCTCTAGTGCCAGTTTTCAAAGGGAATGCTTTCAGCTTTTGCCCATTCAATATGATATTGGCTGTAGGATTGTAATAAATAGCTCTTATTATTTTAAGATATGTTCCATCAATACCTAGTTTATTGAGAGTTTTTAACATGAAGGAATGTTGAATTTTATCAAAGGCCTTTTCTGCATCAATTGAGATAATCATGTGGTTTTTGTCATTGGTTCTGTTTATGTGATGGATTATGTTTATTGATTTGTGTATGTTGAACCAGCCTTGCATCCTTGGGATGAAGCCCCCTTGATCATGGTGGATAAGTTTTTTGATGTGCCACTGGATTCGGTTTGCCAGTAATATATTGAGGAATTTTGCATCATGTACATCAGGGATATTGGCCTGAAGTTTTCTTTTCTTGTTGTGTTTCTTCCTGGTTTTTCTATTAGGATGATGCTGGCTTCATAAAATGAGTTAGGGATGAGTCCCTCCTTTTCATTTTGGAATAGTTTCAGAAGGAATGGTACCAGCTCCTCTTTGTATCTCTGGTAGAATTCGGCTGTGAATCCATCTGTTCCTGGGCTTTTTTCTGGTTGGTATGTTATTAATTATTGCTTCAATTTCAGAATTTGTTATGGTCTATTCAGGGATTTGACTTCTTCCTGGTTAAGTCATAGAGGGTGTATGTCAAGGAATTTATTCATTTCTTCTAGATTTTCTAGTTAATTTGTGTAGAGGTGTTTATAGTATTCTCTGATGGTAGTTTGTATTTCTGTGGGATCAGTGGTGATATTCCCTTTACCATTTTTTTATTGTGTCGATTTGATTCTTCTCTCTTTTCTTATTAGTCTAGCTAGTGGTCTATTTTGTTAATCTTCTCAAAACACCAGCTCCTGGTGGAGGGTTTTTCGTGTCTCTAGCTCTTTCAATTACGTTCTGATCTTGGTTATATCTTGTCTTCTGCTAGCTTTTGAATTAGTTTGCTTTGTCTCTGTAGCTCTTTTAATTGTGATGTTAGGGTGTCGATTTGAGATTTTTTAGCTTTCTGATGTGTGCATCTAGTGCTATAAATTTTCCTCTTAACAGTGCTTTAGCTGTGTCCCAGAGATTCTGGTACATTGTCTCTTTCTTCTCATTGGTTTCAAAGAACTTCTTGATTGTCGCCTTAATTTCATTATTTACCCAGCAGTCATTCAGGAGCAGGTTGTTCAATTTCCATGTAATTGTGTGGTTTTGAGTGAGTTTTTTAATCCTGAGTTCTAATTTGATTGCGCTGTGGTTTGAGAGACTGTTGGTTATGATTTTAGGTGTTTTTTTTTTTTCTTGCATTTCCTAAGGAGTGTTTTACTTCCAATTATGAGGTTGATTTTAGAATAAGTGCCATGTAGCACTGAGCAGACTATTAGTCTGTTGAATTGGGGTGGACAGTTCTGTAGACATCTATTAGATCCACTTGATCCAGAGCTGAGTTCAAGTCCTGAATATCCTTGTTAATTTTCTGTCTTGTTGATCTGTCTAATATTGACAGTGGGGTGTTAAATTCTCCCACTATTATTGTGTGGGAGTCTAGGTCTCCTCGTAGGTTTCTAAGAACTTGTGTTATGAATCTGGGTGCTCCTGTATTTGGTGCATATATATTTAGAATAGTTAGTTCTTCTTGTTGAATTGTTCCCTTTACCATTATGTAATGCTGCTTTTTGTCTTTTTTTTCTTTGTTGGTTTAAAATCTGTTTTGTCAGAGACTAGGATTGCAATCCCTGCTTTTTTTGCTTGCCATTTGCTTGATAAATATTCCTCCATCCCTTTATTCTGAGCCCCTGTGTGTCTTTGCATGTGAGATGGGCCTCCTGGATACAGCACACCGATGGGCCTTGACTCTTTATCCAATTTGCCACTCTGTGTCTTTTAATTGGGCCATTTAACCCATATACATTTAATGTTAGTATTGTTATGTGTGAATTCGATCCTGTCATTATGATGCTAGCTGGTTATTTTGCACACTAGTTGATGCAGTTTCTTCATATTGTCATAGGCCTTTATATTTTGTTGTGTTTTTGCAGTGGCTGAAACTGGTTTTTCCTTTCATATTTAGTGCTTTTTTCAGGAGCTCTTGCAAGGCAGGCCTGGTGGTAATGAAATCTCTCAGCATTTGCTTGTCTGAAAAGGATTTTATTTCTCCTTTTCTTATGAAGCTTAGGCTGGATATGAAATTCTGGGTTGAAAATTCTTTTCTTTAAGAATGTTGAGTATTGGCCCCCAATCTCTTCTGCATTGTGGGGTTTCTGTTGAGAGGTCTGCTGTTAGTCTGATGGGCTTCCCTTTGTAGATGACCTGATCTTTCTCTCTGTTTGCCCTTAACATTTTTTCCTTCATTTCAACACTGGAGAATCTGAGGATTATGTCTCTTGGGGCTGATCTGCTTGTGGATTATTTTAGTGGTGTTCTCTGTATTTCCTAAATTTGCATGTTGGCCTGTCTTGCTAGGCTGGGGAAATTCTTCTGGATAATACCATGAAGTGTGTTTTCCAGCTTGTCTCCATTCTCCCCATCTCCTTCAGGTACTCCAATGAATAGTAGGTTTTGTCTTTTTATGAAGTCCCTCATTTCCTGAAGGCTTTGTTCATTCCTTTTCATTCTTTTTTCTCTAGTCTTGTCTACATGCCTTATTTCAGCAAGGTGGTCTTCAAATTCTGATATCCTTTCTTCTGCTCGGTCAATTCAGCTATTGATACTTGTGTATCCTTCATGAAGTTTTCATGCTGTGCTTTTCAGCTCCATCAGGTCATTTATGTTCCTCTCTAAACTGGTTATTCTAGTTAGCAGCTCCTTTAATCTCTATCAAGGTTCTTAGCTTCTTTGCATTGGGTTAGAAGATGATCTTTTAGCTCAGCGTAGTTTTTTATTAACTGTCTTCTGAAGCCTACTTCTGTCAATTTTTCCATCTCATTATCCGTCCAGTTCTGCACCTTTGCTGGAGAGATGTTGCAATCATTTGGAGGAGAAGAGGCACTCTGGCCTTTTGGGCTTTCGACATCTTTTCATTGATTCCTTCTCATCTCTGTGAATTTGCCTAGTTTCGATTTGAGGCTGCTGACCCTTGGATGGGGTTTTTGTGGGGACTTTTTTGTTGTTGTTGATGCTATTGTTGTTGCTTTCTGTTTGTTTTTCTTTCAATGGTCAGGTCCCTCTTCTGTAGGGCTGCTGTGGCTTGCTGGGGGTTCACTTCAGGCCCTATTCATCTGGTTCACTCCTGCACCTGGAGATGTCACTCAAGGAGGCTAAAAACAGCAAAGATGGGTGCCTGCTCTTTCTTCGGGGATCTCTGATCTCGGGAGGCATTAACCTGATGCCAGTAGGATTGCTTCTGTATAGGGTGTCTGACAGACAACTCCTGTTGCAAGGTCTTACCCAGTTGGGTAGCATGGGGAACAGGACCCATTTAATGAATCACTTTCACTGTCCCTTGGTGGAGGGGGTGTGCTTCACTAGGGGGAAGCACTTTCATCTGGGCTGCCCATATTCCTCAGAACTACCAGGAGGAAAGGCTGTCTGCTGTTCTGCAAAGACTGCAGGCACTCCTCCCCCTAGGGGCTCAGGCCCAGGGAGGTCCAGGTTCTGTCCCTGAGAGTCTGGTTGGAGTTATTGGAGTTCCTGCAGGGAAGTCCCACCCAGTAAGGATGAGTCAGGGTCAGGCCTGAAGAGGCACTCTGGCCAGTCTGCCACAGCCAGTGTGTTGGGCTGTAGGGGGTCATGTCTTGGGACCAAGTTGTTCAGTTTCCCTGGCTTCAGCAGGGTAAAAGCACAGCCTAGAGCTACAGATGAATGCCGCCCTTCCCCCACCCAGGGAGCTTAGTGTGTTAGGCAGTTGTGAGTCCCAGTGCTGGCTTCTGCCCTTCCCCAAAGGAGCTCAATTGGCTTAGACAGCAGGCAGCCACAGCTGGGAGCTTGGTAGGCTAAGCAGATTCCAGCTGTGAGGCTGTTGAGAACATGTGCAGCTCTGTTGTGGGACACTAGGCCCCATTGGCATGGGTTCATGAGTGTGATCTTTCGATCCGTGGGTTGCACAGTTCCATGGAAAAAGCAGTTTCCCTGGTCGGGGAGCATGCTTACTCACTACCTCCCTTAGCTGGGGGGTTGAGGTACCCCTGCCCTGTGTGGTCTCAGGTGGGCCACTGTGCTACACTGCCCTTCCTTCCTCTCCATGGATCATGTCTTATCAGTTCTGATAAGACAATCTGGATACCGTGGTTACCAGTGAAGGATTCACATGCTTATTATAGTTCGTTTTGATGGGAGCCTCTGATCACCACTGTTTCTAGTCTACTATCTTGGCCCCACCCATTGGCCAATATTTTAAACATTTGTGTATAAGGTGAAGCAATTATGAATCAAGGGACCCCAGGGTCACCACAGCTTTCAAGGAATGTGTAATGCTCTTTTTCTTTTATATAAACTAGAATTGATGTTACCAATCCAAAAGTCTGTGAAATATGCAAAATAAAATGAGTCCATGAAGTAAGGACAAAAATGATAACAAAAAATTTATATTCATTCATATCATTTGACTATCCATCATATTTAGCTTCCATACCAGCAAAATTTGCTAGCCAATTAAACATATCAGATTTAAAACTACACAAAAACTCAGTATAAAACCATTTTTTAGAGAAAACAGTATGTTTCATAATTTTTTGGCCCTGTGTTATCCATGAAAAGCACACTTACCATCTGCCTTTAATGTATCCTATATTTCTAACTTGTTTCCCAATTTTTATATAATAACAGTGACATAACAGTATATGCTAAAAGCTTTACATGTACTATGTTATTATTTAATTTAGTGATCATCCCACTTTGCACATAACATAATTGAGACATAGAAAGTTAATACAGAAAAAAAAGAATTTGAATCTATAACTTGTAATGTATATAAAAGTTAACTCCAAATAGACCATAGATATAAATGTAAAACTTAAAACTATAAAATTGCTTTACCCAGCAGTCCTGCTTCTGTGTGAACTCAGTGGAAGGCATAGCCTCCTGTTATCCCAGGAAATACCCAAACAGCAGGGCAGGTGACCCCACCCACCCCCACCACTTGCAGTCAGACAGATGACACCTGCTAGAGCATCTGAACCAGTAGTCCTGCTTCTGTGTGAACTCAGCCAGAGAGCTCAGCCTCCTATTGTCCCAGGATACACCTGGATAGCAGGATGGGTAACCCCACCCACACTCACCACTGGTTGCTAGGCAAGCAAGGCTTACTAGAGCTTGTAGCCCAGCAGACCTGCTTCTATGGCAACTCAAAGAACACAGCCTCCTGTTGTCCTGGGAAACACCCAGACAGCAGGGTGGGCAACTCCACCTATCCCTGCCACTGGTTGCCAGGAGGGCAACACCTTTTAGAGCTTCTGGCCCAGCAGTCCCAGTTCTGCCTGAACTCTGCAGTCAAGCACAATCCAATGTTCCACCAGGAAGCACTTGGTCACCAGATTGGGGCTGACCTGGCAAGAATATAGCCTGTCCACAAAATGCAGTCCCTGACTGAGGGAGGTGCATGGACCAGAATACCCAACAAAAGAAACACGGATGCAAAAACAGTTATCAAAGGATGCTCCTCCAAGACCCAGAAGAAGGCTAAAATAGAAGCCAGTTGACTGAGGCCACTTTATACCACAATCAAATAAGGTAATCAAAAAAGATAAAAGCAAAAATCTCATCTAAAGGACAGCAACTTCAAAAATCATCAGCCCACACAGATGAGAAATAACCAGTGCAAAAACTCTGGCAACTCAAAAACTCAGTGTCTTCTTACCTCCAAATGATTGCACTGGCTCCCTAGCAATAATTCTTAACCAGGCTGAAAGGGCTGAAATGGCAGAAGTAGAATTTAGAATATGAATAGGAATGAAGGTCATCAACATTTAGGAGAAAGTTGAAACTCAGTCCAAGGAATCTAAGTAATACAATAAAATGATACAGGAGACAAAAATTTAAATGGCCATTTCAAGAAAGAGCCAACCTGAACTGAGCTAAAAAAAAAAAACCTCTCTTCATGTATTTCATAATACAATCACAAATACTAACAGCAGAAATAACCAAGTTGAGGAAAGAATCTCCAAGTCTGCAGACCAATTCTCTGAAATAACAGTCACAATAATTTTAAAAATAAAGAAAAATGAAAAAAACCTCTGAGAAATATGAGATTACACGAAGAGACCAAATCTATGTCATACTGTCAACCTAAAAGAGAGGGAAAGAAAGCAAGCAACTTGAAAAACACATCTGAGGATATCATTGATGAAAATTTCCCCAACTTCGCTAGGGAAGCCAACATTCAAATCCAAGAAATGCAGAGAACTCCTATGAGATACTATACAAGAGACCATCCCCAAGCCACATAGTCATCAGATTACCCAAAGGTGAAACAAAAGAAAAATGGTTAAAGGCAGCTAGGAAGAAGAGCCAGGTCACCTACAAAGGGAGCCCATCAGGCTAACAGCAAAATTTTAGCAGAAACCCTTCAAGTCAGCATTCTTAAATAAAATAAGTTCTAACCCAGAATTTCATATCCAACCAAACTAAACTTCACAAGTGAAGGAGAAATAAGATCCTTTTCAGACAAGAAATGCTAAGGGAATTTGATTTCACCAGACTTGCCTTACAAGGTGTCCTTAAGGGTCCTTGAGCGACTGCTAAATACACAAAGAAAAGACAACTACTGGTCACTACAAAAACATACTAAAGAACATAGACACAATAAAACAATACAATCAAGGCTGCATAATAACCAGCTAACAACATGATGACAGGTTCAAACCCACACATATCAATATTAACCTTGAATGTAAATGGGCTAAATGCCCCCAATTAAATGGCATAGAATGGCAAGTTGAATGAAAAAACAAGACACAACTGTATGCTGTCTACAGGAGACCCACTTCACATGCAATGACACCTATAGGATCAAAATAAAGGGAAAGAAAAAAATACACCAAACAGAAAACAAAACAAAAAAAAAAGCAGGAGCTGATATTCTTTTTTTTTTTTTTTGAGACGGAGTCTGGCTCTGTCGCCCAGGCTGGAGTGCATGGCCGGATCTCCGCTCACTGCAAGCTCCGCCTCCTGGGTTTACGCCATTCTCCTGCCTCAGCCTCCTGAGTAACTGGGACTACAGGTGCCCGCCACCTCGCCTGGCTAGTTTTTTTGTATTTTTTTAGTAGAGACGGGGTTTCACCGTGTTAGCCAGGATGGTCTCGATCTCCTGACCTCGTGATCCAACCGTCTCAGCCTCCCAAAGTGCTGGGATTACAGGCTTGAGCCACCGCGCCCAGCCAGGAGCTGATATTCTAATTTCAGACAAAACAGATGTTAACCAGCAATGATGGGAAAGGGCTCAATTCAATAAGAAGATCTAACTATTGTACATATGTATGCATCCAGCACAGAGGCACCCAGATTCATAAAGCACATTCTTAGAGACCTATGAAGAGTCTCAGACAACCACACAATAATAGTGAGAGACTTCAACACCCTACTGACAGTATTAGACAGATCACTGAGGCAGAAAACTAACAAAGATATTTGAGAACTGAACTTGATGTATGACCAAATGGGCCTAACAGACATCTCCAGAACACTGCATCCAAAGACAACAGAATACACATTCTTCTCATCTGACATGGCACATACTCTAAAATCAACCACACAATCAGCCATAACACAATTCTCAGCAAATCTTAAAAAAAGAAACCATGCCAACACACTCTCAGATTGCAGCACAATTAAAATAGAAAATAATGCTAAGAAAATCACTCAACACCATAAAATTACATGGAATTTAAACAATCTGCTCCTGAATGACTTTTGAGCAAGCAATAAAGTTAAGGCAGAAATAAATTATTTGAAACCAATGAAAACAAAGATACAACATACCAGAATAGTGTTAGGAGGGAAGTGTATAGTCCTGAAAACCCACATCAAAAAGTTACAAAGACTTCAAATTAACAACCCAACACCACACCTAGAGGAACTAGAAAAACAAGAGAAAACCAGCTCCAAAAGTAGCAAAAGACAGAGCTGAACAGAAGCAAACTGAGACATGAAAAACCATATGAAAGATCAATGAATCCATGAGTTGGTTCCTTGAAAGAGCATAAATAAGATTGATAGACCACTAGCTACAGTATTTTTTTAAAAAAATAGAAAATTCAAATTAAAAAATCAGAAATGACAAAAAGATACTACCAACACCAGAGAAATACAAAAAAAACAAAACAAAACAAAACAAAAAAAAACCTCAGAGTGTAGTATGAACACCTCTATACACACAAACTAGAAAACCTAGAAGAAATAAATATATTCCTGGAAACAAATGACCTCCTAAGACTGAATCAGGAAGAAATTGAATCCCTGAACACACCGATAATCAGTTTCAAAATTAAATCAGTATAAAAAGCTTACCAACCAAAAAAACCCAGAACTTGGCCAGGCACAGTGGCTCACACCTGTAATCCCAGCACTTTGGGAGGCTGAAGCGGGCAGATCACTTGAGGTCAGGAGTTTGAAACAAGCCTGGCCAACATGGTGAAATGCTGTCTCTACTAAAAATACAATTAGCTGGGTGTGGTGACAGGTGGCTGTAATCCCATCTACTTGGGAGTTTGAGGCAAGAGAATTGCTGCAGCCCACAAGGCAAAGGTTGCAGTGAGCTGAGATTGCCCCACTGCAATCCAGCCTGGGTGACAGAGCAACACTCTGTCTAAAAATAAATGCCCAAAGCACATGGATTTACAGCAAAATTCTACCAGATATATAAAGAAGAGCTGGTACCTTTCCTCCTAAAAATATTCCCAAAAAACGAGGTAAAGCAACTCCTCCCTAACTCATTTTATGAGGCCAGCATCATCCTGATACCAAAACCTGGCAAAAACAAAACAAAAAAAAGAACACTTCAGGCCAATATCCTTGATGAACATTGATAAAAAAAATCATCAACAAAATACTAGCAAATTGAATCCAGTAGCACATCAAAAAGCTTATTAACGATGCTCAAGTAGGCTTTATCCCTGAAATGCAAGGTTGGTTCAACATACGTAAATCAATAAATGTGAGTTATCACATAAACAGAACTAAACACAGAAACCACATGATTATCTCAATAGATGCAGAAAAGGCTTTTGATAAAATTAAACATTCCTTCATGTTAGAAACTCTCAATAAATTAGGTATTGAGGGAACATACCTTAAAATAGCTTAAAATAGCAAGAGTCATCTATGACAAACCCACAGCCAACATCATATTGAATGGGCAAAAGCTGGAAGCATTCCCCTTGAAAACCAGCACAAGACAAGGATGTCCTATCTCACCACTCCTATTCAACATAGTATTGGAAGTTCAGAGCCCAGAAATCAGGAAACAGAAAGAAATAAAAGGCACTCAAATAGAAAGAGAGGAAGTCAAACTATCCCTATTTGCAGATGACATGATCCTATATCTAGAAAACCCCATAGTCTCATCCCAAAAGCTCCTTAAGCTGATAAACAACTCCAGCAAAGTCTCAGGATACAAAATCAGTATACAAAAATCAGTAGCATTTCTATACACCAACAACCACCAAGCTGAGAGAAATCAAGAATACAGTCTCAGCCCGGCACAGTGGCTCATGCCTGTAATCCCAGCACTTTGGGAGGCCAAAACGGGTGGATCTCCTGAGCTCAGGAGTTCATGACCACCCCGGGCAACCCTGTCTCTACTAAAATACAAAAAAATTATCTGGGCATGGTGGCACGCACCTGTAGTCCCAGCTACTCAGGAGGCTGAGGCATGAGAATCATTAGAGCCCTGGTGGTGGAGGTTGCAGTGAGCCATGATCACACCACTGCACTCCAGCTTGGGCTACAGAGTGAGACTCTGTCTCAAAAAAAAAATACAATCTCATTCACAATAGCCACAAAAAGAATAAGATGCCTAGAAATACAACTAATAGAAAGGAGAAAAATCTGTACAACAAGAATTACAAAACACTGCTCAAAGAAATCAAAGCTGACCCAAACAAATGAAAAAAGCATTCCAAGCCTATGGACAGGAAGAATCAATATTGTTAAAATGGCCACACTGCCCAAAGCAACCTACAAATTCAATGCTATTCCTATCAAACTACCAGTAACATTCTTCACAGAAGCTGAAAAAACTATTTTAAAATTTATGTGAAACCAAAAAAAAAGCTCAAGGCAATCCTAAGCAAAAAAAAAAAAAGCCAAGGCAATCCTAAGCAAAAATAGCAAAGCTGAAGACACCACATTACCTGCCTTCAAACTATACTACAAGGCTTCAGTAACCAAAAGAGCATGGTACTGGTACAAAAACAGACACATAGACCAGTGGAACAGAATAGAGAACTCAGAAATAAAGCTGTACATCAACAATCATCTTATATTCAACAAAGTCAACAAATACAAGCAATGGGAAAAGGACTCCCTATTCAATAAATGCTGCTAGGATAACTGGCTAGCCATATGCAAAAGATTGAAGCTGGAACTCTTCCTTACACCATATACAAATATTAACTCAAGATGGATTATAGATGTAAATGTAAAACTTAAAACTATATAAACCCTGGAAGATGGCCTAGGAAATACCATTCCGGACATAGGTCCTGGCAAAGATTCCATGACAAAAACCTCAAAAGCAATTGCAACAAAAACAAAAATTGACAAATGGGACCTGATTAAACTGAGGAGCTTCTGCAGAGCAAAACAAATTGCCAACACACTAAACAGACAACCTACAGAATTGGAGAAAATATTTGCAAACCGTTTACCTAACAAATGGCTAATACCCATAATCTATAAGGAAATTAAACAAATTAACAAGCAAAAACCAAACAACCTCATTTAAAAATGGGCCAAGGACATGAAGAGACACTTCTCAAAAGAAGACAAACATGCGACAAACAAGCATATGAAAAAATGCTCAACATCACTAATCATCAGAGAAATGCAAACCAAAACCACAATGAGATACTATCTCACACCAGTCAGAATGGCTATTATTAAAAAGTCAAAAAAATAACAGAAGTAGGCAAGGTTGCAGAAAAAAAAGGAACACTTATACACTGCTGATGGTAATGTAAATAGTTCAGCCATTGTGGAAAGCAGTGTGGCAGTTTCTCAAAGAACATAAAACAGAATTACCATTCAACCCAGAAATCCCATTACTGAGTATATACCCAAAGGAATATAAATCATTCTACCATAAAGACACATGCACTGATATGTTCATTGCAGTGCTATTCACAATAGCAAAGACATGGAATCAACCTAAATGCTCATCAATAATAGACTGAATAAAGAAAATGTGGTACATATACACCATGGAATACTATGTAGCCATAAAAAAGAACAAAATCATGTCCTTTGAACCAACATGGATAGAGCCGGACACCATTGTCCTAAGCAAACTAATGTAGAAACACAAAACCAAATACCACATATTCTCACTTATAAGTGAGAGCTAAACATTGATTACACATGGACACAAAGAATGGAACAACAGACACCAGGGCCTCATTAAGGGTGGAGGTTAGGGGAGTGAAGATGGAAATACTACCTATTGGATACTATGCCAATGAAATAATCTGTACACCAAACACCTGTGACACACAATTTACCTATTTCACACACCTGTACATTGTACCCCTGAACCTAAAATAAAAGTAAAAAAAAAAAAAAATCTGCAGTTATTATAGCTATGAGACCAAGGGCTGCTAAAAGTTAAAGATTATATATGTAGATTTGGGATCACATCTGATGAGAGCTGAAGAAGAAGGAATATTTTTATCAAAATTTTAAAATTAGATGATTCAGTTCAAAAAGTTGAATCCACATGCAAATCCAAGAGAAGGCAGGCACTTAGAAGAAAGGCCACACCTAAGCTAAAGTGCAGAGGAGGTGAAAATTGTCTTGGCGTCCTCCTGCATTTCTTGTTCATGTGCCTGTCCTTTCTCTGGTACTCTCAGCCAGGTGACACCCTCTACTCTCCACACTACCTCTTCACCTAAAATGTGCATGTGTGCACGCACGCACGCACGCGTGCGCGCGCACACACACACACACCCCTCTCTCTGTTACCTCATTTTTAAAAATTCTTGCTGAAGCATTAACTGATAAAACAACAGACTGAAGTGTTAGTTGAAAATGGATTCGTGTGTGAACTTTCCCACTTTGTATTTTGACAGAAGTCTCCTAAAAATCGAACCACCACTATTTGAACCCAAGGAATGGAGCTTTAATGCTGCAGGTGCTAACTGGGGGCATAGGATCCTCTCTTCAATTATTTTGCAGAGGGGTAATTTTTTGTTGTTGTTCACAAGGCCAGTATAGTCCGGAAGGGTCAATACACACATATCTGTCACTATGATGTTTATCTTCTTAAGCCTGTAACCTAAAGGCATAACATATGTTACATTACGGTTGAGAAGGAACAATTTAAGTGTTCATTCGAGAAATATGTATTAAGTGGTTACTATGTGCTAGGCCTAGCAATATGTCCTGTGTCTCTAACATTCTTTCAAGTAACATACAGTATTTAATTTTAAAATGAAGCTGGTATTCTATTGACATTTCTTTAAATTTACCTTACAGTGATATGCTTTACAAATGTCAAGTTAGTCAATAAATTTTGTAACATTATTTGAGTTAAAAAAGAGAGACTTCAAGTCAATAATCTAATTATAAAAAACAGAGCTGAAGTTAATTAAAACAAACAAAAAAGAAAATCAATGAAGCCAAAAGTCTGTACTGTGAAAAAATAAACAAAGTAAATCAACCTTTAGCAAGATTGACAAAAAGAAAGAAGACTCAAATTACTAAAATCATGAAGAAAAAGGGAAATGTTACTGCTGAACATACACAAATATAAAAGATTATAAGGAAAAACAATGAACAATTGTAAAGAAACAAATTAGATAACTTAGATAATATGGGAAAATGCCCAGAAAGGAAGAAATTACCAAAATTGACTCAAGAAAAAATTCAAAATCTGGTACATATGAACAAAGAGAAGGGAATAACAGGCACCAGAGCCTAGTTGAGGGTAGAGGGAGGGAGGATGGTAAGAACTGAAAAACTACTTCTTGTGCTATGCTTATCACCTGCGTGGTAAAATAATCTGTACACCAAACCCCTGTGACATGCAATTTTCTGTCAAAAAAACCTGCACGTGTACTCCTAAACATGAAACAAAAACTTAAAAAAAAAAATCAAACTCTCAATAGACCTATAACAAGTAAAGAAATTGAGTAACCAAAAAACTTTCCACAAAGAAAGGTCTAGTACCAAATGACTTAACTGATAAACTCTACCAAATGTTGAATGAACAGACACCTACAGAATGGGAGAAAGTTAGACCTTTGTCAGATGCAAATTATGCATCCAGCATCTATAAGGAACTTAAACAAATTTACAAGAAACAAAACAACCCCATTAAAAAGTGGGCAAAGGGCATGAACAGACACTTTTCAAAAGAAAATATACATGCAGCCAAAAACCATATGAAAAAAAACTCAACATCAGTGATCATTAGAGACATGCAAATCAAAACCACAATGAGACAGCACTTCACACCAGTCAGAATAACTATTATTAAAAAGTCAAAAAATAACAGATGCTGGCAAGGTTATGGAGAAAAAGGTACACTTATATACTGTTGGTGGGAGTATAAATTAGTTCAACCATTATGGAAGATGGTGTGGTGATTCCTCAAAGATCTAAACACAGAATTACCACATGATTCAGCAGTTCCATTCTGGGTAAATTCCCAAAGGAATATAAATTTTTCTATCATAAAGACACATGTGTCCACATGTTCATTGTGGCACTATTCACAATAGCAAAGACATGGAATCAACCTAAATACCTATCAATAGTAGACTAAATAAAGAAAATGTGGTACATATACACCATGAAATACTATGCAGCTATAAACAAGATCCTATCCTTTGTAGGAACATGTATGGAGCTGAAGGCCATTATTCTTATCAAACTAACACAGGAACAGAAAACCAAATACTGTATGTTCTCACTTATAAGTGGGAGCTAAATAATGAGAACCTATGAACACATAGAGGAGAATAACACACACTGGGGCCTATCAGAAAGTGGAGGGAGGGAGGAGGGAGAAGATCAAAAGAAATAACTAATGGGTACTAAGCTTAATACCAGTGTGACAAAATAATCTGTACAATAAACCCCCATGACACAAGTTTATCTATATAGCAAACCTGCACATGTACTCTGAAATTACAAGTAAAATTTAAAATAATAATAATAAATAAACAACAAAAAGAATAATTAACATCAATTCTTTACAAGTTCTTCCAGAAAACAGAAGAGAATAAAAAACTTTCTAGTTTATTGTAAGTGGATAGTATTATCCTGATAACAAAATTAGACAAATATAACACACACACACACACACACACACACACACACACACAAAAGAAGACTACAAGCAAATATATCGTATGAATACAGACACAAAAATCCTTAACAAAATACTAGCCAATCAAACAAACAAAATAAAAGGAGTATACACCATGATCAAATAGGACTTATTCCAGGAATAAAGATTGGTTCAACATACAAAAATCGGCCAATATAATGTACCATGTTAATAGAATGACAGGTTTAAAACTACACACACTCATCATCATATCAACAAAGAGAAACAATTTGAAAAAATCCATCAACCCTTCATTATAAACGCATTCAACAAACTAGGAAAACAGAACTTTCTCAATCTAATAAAGGTCATATGAAAAACCTATAGCTAACATCAAAATTAATGATGAAAGACTGAAAACTTTCTGCCTAAGGTAAGAAATAAGAGAAGGATGCTAATTCTCACCACTTCTATTCAATATTGTACTAGAAATCCTAGCCAAGGTAGTTAGGCAAGAAAAAGAAGTAAAAGGGATCCAGATTGAGAGGGAAGGAATAAAACCAACCCTATAGGTAGATGGCATGATCTTAACTGTAAAAAATTCTAAATTACTAATAAAAAACCTGTTAGAACTAAATAAATAGTTCAGCAAGGTTGAAGAATACAAGGCCAATATGCAAAAATAAGTGGTATTTCAACACACTGGCAATGAACAACCTAAAAGTGAATTTAAGGAGGCAAATTCATTTATAAATCCATCAAACAAAAATAAAATATAAAGGTATCATTTAACATAAGATGCACAAAAACTGTACACTAAGAATTATAAAACTTTATTGAAAGAAATTACATATCTCTGCTTTTATTTTAGTAAATGGATAGATACCCTGTGTTCATGGATTTGAAAACTTAAATTGTTAAGCTACTCCCAAATTGATTTAGTGATTCAACGCAATCACTATCAAAACTTCAACTGCCTTTTTGACAGAAATGGAGAGCTGATCCTAAAATTCTATGAAATTATGGGAGTTCAAAAACAGGCAAAGAAATCTTGAAAAAAAAGGGACAAAGAGAACTGACACTTCCCAACTTTAAATTCTACTACAAAGCTACAATAATCAAGACAGTGTGGAACTGACATAAAGATAAACATATATCAGGGGAATATAATTGTAAGTCCAGAAATAAACCTATACATCTATGATCAATTGGTTGTAGACAAGGGTGCTGTTATAGTCCAACTTCTGCTGCTTATAATCAAACACCTGAAACTGGGTAATTTATAAAGAAAAGGGATTCTTTGGAAGCTGAGAAGTCCAAGGTCAAGGGGCCACATCTGCTGAAGGCATGTGTGCTAGTGGGGCGTACTCTGCAAAGCCCCAAGATGGCCTAGTGCATTACATGGCACAGGAGCTGAGCATACTAGCTCAGGTCTCTCTTCCTCTTTTTATAAATACCAGTCCAATTCCCATGATAATTCATTAATCCATTGATTAATGTATGTATTAGTTCATTCATGAGGGCAGAGCCTTCATGACCCAATCACTTCTTAATGATCTCATCTCTCAACATTCCACACTGACGATTAAGTTTCAACATGAGTGTTGGAGGGTACAAACATCCAAACCCTAGCATGTTCCAGAAGCATTCAATGGGAAAAGAATGCTCATTTTAATACAGCAAGAAAAGGTTAATATCTATATTCAAAATAATGAATTTGAAAGCCTACCTCACACCATATACAACACTGAAGTCAAAATGGTTCAAGGATCTAAACAGAAGAGCTTACACTATAACAGTCCTAGAAGAAAACATAAGTGTAAACCTTTGTAATTGTCTTAGTCTATTCACATTAAAACAAAAATTCTAAAGATTAGGTGGCTTGAAATAACAAACATTTATTTCTAATAGTTCTTGAAGCTGGAAAGTCCAAGATCAAGTAGATTCAGTCTACAATGCCAGTAGATTCCGTCTAAGATAAGGGCTTATTTTCTAGTACCTAGATAGCCTTTTCACTGTGTTCTCACATGGTAGAAAGACAGAGAACTTTCTGGGGTGTCTTTTATAAGGAGACAAATTTGATAAGCTTGTTTCAGGGATTATAGTTTTTCTTCTTTGCAACTTTTGGCAATGTTGGCTATTCCCTCCTTGAAGCCTTCTTGCTTCACAGAAACCTTCTATCATTTCTTCACTGCCCCCACCCCCATCTCTTTCCACTCCTCTAGAGAATAGCCCTGTCAGGCTCCCTCAAAGCCCTGTCTTGCACTAACTGCTCCTTATGTCAGTGTTCCAGAGTTGTGGGCTCAGTCTTTTTCACTCCATGGTTCATTTTTTCCTTTTGTTGACTGATTGATTTACTCGTTTATTCATCATCTGGCACAGTACATGACACCCTGAAGCAAATTCTTGTGACTCAAAACTCAGTTTTGAGGTCATTTCCTCAGGGAAGACTCCTCTTAACTACTACAGACATAGCCCAGCTCAGTTCAACTTTGAGGTAACTCATGCCTGAGGATCTTGGTACTTATCCTTGCTCTAAAACTTTCCCCACTGTTGTAATTTTTGTCTGAGATTCCGCCACTAGACTCAGTCCTTGGAGACAGGAACTACGTTCTAGTAATTTTTGTTTCACCATCATGCCCAGAAAAAGAAAGAGTCCGTTAGTGTTAATTGAATAAATTAAAATATTTTGTAAGCTATTGTACCGTGCATGATTAGCATTCCAAAATTAGAGAGATATCTTTTATCTCTAAATTGCAAAAACACTTGGAAGAAAGAACACTGAAGATCAAATGACTGATCATTTCTTAAGGACAGGTTTGGAGACAGGAGAAGTATGTGGTAGGAAACTGAAGAACAGGGACTCCATCAAACAGACACATGCTCAAAGCCTGGCTTTGCCACTTACTATGTCACTTGGCCCCTCTGAAATTCAGTTTCTATAGAAATTCTTGCAGAGTTTATAAATGAAGGGGGTAAATCACTTAAAATACTAACTGAGACTTAGTAAACCCTAATAAATTTTAGCAATTTTTGCTGAATTTTATACAATTCAAAAATTCATCAGTGTCTTAGTCAGTTCTGTGAAGCTATAACAGAATGCCACAGACTGAGCAACTCATAATAGACAGAAATTTATTTGCTCACAGTTCTGGAGGCTGGGAAGTTCAAAATTGAGGGGCTAGCATCTGGTGAGTGCTTTCTTGCTGCATAACTCCACGGCAAAAGGGCAAAGAGAGTGAGAGAGAGTGGTGGGGGAAAGAGAAAGAAAGAGGGATGGAGAGAACAAGAAATAAGTATTTAACTCATCCATTCGTAAGGAAGGAACCCACTCCCACAGTAACATTAATCCATTCATAAGGGCAAAGCCCTCCTGACCTAATCACCTCTTAAAAGTCCTACTTCTTAATATTATTATAATGACAATTAAATTTGAACATGGGTTTGGAAAAAGATAAACATTCAAATCATATTGATAATTTTTTAATCCATACTTTGTGTGCTGCTAAGAAAAATACGTCATTGATTGAAAGACCCATTCTTCTTTTTTTTTTTTAAGCGAGATGAGGGCTCACTGTGTTGTTCAGGTTGGTCTCAAACTCCTGGGCTCAAGCAATCCTCTCCCCACCTCAGCTTCCAAAAGCGCTGGGATTACAGGCATGAGCCACCATGCCTGGCCAAAAGACCCATTCTTATTTCAGAAATGCTGAAGTATTCATGGAACAGATTATAGAATCAATAAAATCCCTTATTCTTGTTGCTATGGCCTGAATGTTTGTATCTCACCCCTGAAATTTATGTTTAAATCCTCCCCCAATTCCCAAGGTGATGGTGTTAGGAAGTAGGACCTTTGGGAGGTAATTAGGTCATGAGGACTCTGACCATATGAATGGGATTAGTGCCCTCACAGCAGTGGCCTGAGTGAGCTGTTTGCCCTTTCCACCGTGTGAGGACACAGCAAGAAGGCACCATTTATAAGGAAGCAGGCCCTCACCAGATACCAAATCTGCTAGCACCTTGATCTTTGATTTTCCAGTTCCAGAACCATGAGCAATAAATTTCTGTTGCTAATAAGCCACCCAATTTATGGTATTTTGATATAGGAATCCAAAAATACTAAGACAATTATGCCTTACAGGAAAAAACAAAATTGCAGAGGATAGACTAGACTGTAAGAGGTTATTTTGGGGACTCAGATAGGAGAATTTAGTCCTATCATATATACTAGATGTAAATAGGCAAACATCCTCTCCTCATTTATTTCATTTCAGACGCAAGGTGCTGGATATTGGAACCCTGCTGCATGCAGGGGAAGATGAAGAGACACTGTAATTAATGTGAACCATCCTCTCATGAACAGACATTTACAGAACTAAAGGGGAGTCAGAGCATTCCAAAGTAGGAACTCATTAAGCTTCTCTGAAATGAGAATGACTAAGTACAAAATATCTCATGCAACTGATAACTTGTTTTTTAGACAATTAAAAATATGAAAAGGAAACTAATTTCTAATACTTTTATATATTCAATACTTTTAAAGGCACACTTTCATATAAATTAGTGAAGTTTTGAACCTACTTTCAACTTGTACCCCACTTTGGCATTCTATCACATCAAATCACAGTAGTATACAGGTCTCCTCTTTGGAATTTTGAAACTCAGTGTGAAATATGAGAGCACTATTTTAGATGAAAGTAAAGATCTTGCATAAGAAACAGCCGAAGTAATCAATTCTTTTTAATCACAGGGCTAAGGTGTGTCCTTTAGTAGATAATTTGTGACATGAGGCCAAAAAAAAAAAAAAAAAGAAACAATTGTCAAAGGTGACTGGGACAACGAACGCAGTGAGTATAGCTGTTCTTATCTCTGGAGACTAGAGCACTCATGTGGATGGAACATTAGTCAAAAATTAGGGTGGTGAATGCAGTTGTTGCTAATGGTTACTCCATAGCAATATATAATGGAGTATGCTTGGCATTGGCATTGCCTGCTAAACAAGAGATGCTGGACTATAATTAGAATGTTGGTGCTCATCAAAATGCAGTAAAACAAGAATAGTAATTACTTAAACCTGAACCCACATTCCACAAGATGACTTTGCTTTTTAAATTATTTATTCTGTTTTAGCATTTATTAACGAAAAAACTATTAGGTCATGAAAAATTAAGATCTCATACAGTAGAAAGATGAGTCTGAGATTTCCATATAATGACCAATATTTAGAAAAGTGTAAATTTCAGTGAAAATCACTGCAGGGTATTTGTCTTACTCAGAAAGAGATTTCCTTTTGCTAATAGGTACCTCCTCATCTCTACTTCATTCTTTTGTACCACTATGTCTGCATTGAGACACAGCTGACTACTATACCATAATATCAGCAAAGAAATGACTTACAGGCTTGAACTGGAGCTTTCTGTTCTCTGAGAACGATTGATGATTGTGCAGTTATCAAAGTTCTTGCTGTAGATGAAGTTGAATCCAGCCTTGCATATTTTCTTTTGAATTTTTCAAAGCTTCCTATATGTATGAAGATTAGGTAAAGCACAATCATTCTAACATTTCTAACACATTCTTCGTAGTCTTCTAGGCCTTAATTCTATAGAATTGAATTAATCTTTTAGAAATTACACTTAATTTTTTGTTTTTCTTATGCTTACTAGACACAGTATAGATATTTTCCCTTCAGACCTAAGTTACACCTAAACTGTGTTTTGTTGTTTATTGTAAATGAAATTGGCAAGAAATAGAAAAGGACCATTCTAGTTAGTCATGAGATCACTAGAGATGTAAATTAGTTTGATTAAATTGCATTTTTGAAAAACCAAATTATAATGGTCCTCATAAGGAACTTCAGTATATTTCCTCATATTTGATAGATGAAACAAGGATTACTCCAGAAGTTCAGCAAGTATACAACAGGATATGGACCTAAAATTTTCAGATTTTAGTCTGTTTCACATATGACCCACACTTACATGTATAGCCCCAACACACTCTCACATCCAGGCCTTCCAACCCACTTGCAGAAATGTAATTTTTAGGATATTTTATAGATCAGTTTATACTTTTGTTAAACATTATCTTGTAGCATTTGCATTTACCTGATGGAGTTTAATTCTTCCTACTAACAGGTTAGGCAACTCCAAAACGCTATACTTTCTATAAGTTATATACATAAGCTAAATTGAAGTATGGCTTCATAAATCATAGATATCTAACTTTTTAATCATTGTTTGAAACTATACAAGCTATTACTTTTATAATTATCATGTTACATAAGTGCAAATAATTCAGTACAGACTTGGATATTTAATTTATCAACATCTGCGCTGGTTAAGCATGCCTGCAAAGTCTTTAAATGATTCAGTGTAACAATTATTCAATGTAATGTTGGCTTGAACATTTCATACAACTTTGCTGGCCCACCTGCCCAAGGGTAGCAACCATAGAACAATGTACTTGTATTGCATAGCAAGAATGCTCCACAATGTTGTAAAACATCAACAGAAAACAGAAAAAGTTGCAACAACTGACAATTATTTCTGTGTTTGTTACAACCTTATGAGCTAAAACTAACATTTAATAACATCAGACATGGAACTATGCACGATTCATGTACACTAACCCCATTCTCAGAACTACGTTGTGGGGTAGGTGCTATTATTTACCACAGGAAACTGTGCAGCAGACATATAATCACACAGAACTGATCACTGGAGGAGTCAAGGTTTGAACTCTGGTCAGCTGGTCTTACCACTGTGTAACTATTAATGATAACTGAAATTAATTAGGTTATTTATCATTGAATTGGTTGAAGTTTGGATATTCAAAATATTAGACTTTTTTCTTCAGTTAACTTAAATAAGGTCAAAGTTAAGTTACCAATAGTCACGAATGAGACTATGTCATGGACCTATTCCTCTTAATTTTTTTTTATTTGCTTATTTTCATGATACCCAAAATGTTTTATTTCAGCCTTGACCAAATACATTAATAATCCTTTCACTAAAAATCATTAATCTAGAAAAATTACCTTAGAATTTCTCCAAATACTGTTGAATAATGCTGGTCAAAATGTATCATGTAGATACCTAGTGCAACATTTTGTAAAGCAAATTGTACTTTAAAAACACAGACTTGGTTTGTCTGTGTAAAGACTGTGTTTTCTGCTATCTGCATAAAATGGACCACAGCCATGGAGGTGTATTCTCTTCTGTAGCTTTTTAAATATGCTCAGTAACCAGATTAGCAAAACACTGTTATCATAAGTTTATCTTCTTGCTTCTCATTTTATTCTGGTAGACTGCACTGTGTACTCAGGGCTATGCTACTGCGCCTAAACACTGCAACCCCATTCACTCTCCTCAGGTCCTGGTTTTCTAGACTTAATTACTTCTCCCAACATTTGCCATTGTCCATGATGACATTTTCAAGCCTATTTTTGCATTGAAGATTTATAGCAAATAATTCTTAACTGAGTCACCCACTAGGGTGGTCTTTTGAGAAAAACAACTGTTTCAGCATTATCCCCTAAAATTTCCTCCAGGGTTACTTTTAGAGACACATATTTAAAAATTCAAACAGGTGATCAGTATCATTATTCTTACTTCTTTTAAAAAAATTGTCTGTATGTAAACAAGCAGCAGAATTTGTTTTCAGTGAAACCTTTTGGCTACAACATGGAGATACAGGATATTATTGAACAATTTTGCTAATCACATCTGTGCAATAATAAACTTCTCTCTTCCATTCTCTTAACTACACAAGCTTTGCGCCAGGATTAGTTCTAAACTTAAAGACTTTGCAAGATTGCTTAATTTTGGAAGAATGTAGTTAATATCTTATTCCAAGAGTCTACCTGAGCTACTCACAGCCATATTTGAAAACACATTTTGGTAACCACAAAGCAAAAATACTTAGTAGTAGAAATATGAAACAAAAATAGAAAAGATTCAAAGCATACTACTATAGAAAACCATCAACCATGAAGGAAGACAGTAAGACAGGAGGAAAGAACAAATGTATATCCAAAAAAAACAGAAAGTAACTAACAAAATGGCAGTAGTAGGTCCTTGCCTAATGATAATTTCCCTGAATGTAAATGGATTAAATTCTCCCATAAAAAGACATAGAGTGACTCAATGGACTGAAAAAACACGACCCAACTATATGCTGCATACAAAAGAATAATGGCACATACAAATAAACTGAAAGTGAAGAAATGTAAGAAGACCTTCTATGCAAGTGGAAACCAAAAGAGTAGTGTTAGCTATACTTACATCCAATAAAACAGACTTTAAGTCAAAAACTGTAAAAAGAAGCAAAAAAAGGACATTATGTAATAATAAAGTGATCAATTTGTCAAGAAAATATAATAACTGTAGGAATATATGTACCCAATATCAGAGTACCTAAATATATAAAACAAATATTAAAGGGTCTGAAGGGAGAAATAAATCACAATTCAATAATTATAGATTTCAGGGCCCCACTTACAACAATAAATAGGTCATCCAGACAGAAAATTAATAAGGAAACCGTAAACTTGAACAATATTTTAGACTAAATGGATCTAACAGACATACATAGAATATTCCATCCAACAGTAGCAGAATACACATTGTTTTGAAGTGCACACAAAATATTCTCCAGGATAGATCACATGTTAGAGCGCAAAACAAGCCTCAGCAAATTTAAGAAGACTGAAATTTTATCAAGTAGTTTTTTTCAACCACAGTGTTACAAAACTAGAAATCGATATCAAGAAAACATCAGAAAATTAACAAATAAATGGAAATTAAATAACATGATCCTGAACAACCAATGGGTCACTGAAGAAATTAAAAGGGAAATTTAAAACTATCTTGAAAGTCCAGTATGGTGGCTCACACCTGTAATCCCAGCACTTTTGGAGGCTGAGGTGGAAGGACTCCTTGAGCCCAGTAGTTCAAAGTTGCAGTGAACTATGATCATGCCACTACAGCCCAGCCTGCGAGACAAATGTCATAGAAAATATAGAAAAGTAGATATATAAATTTTGGTATGTTATATATAAGAGAGTGTGTGTGTGTGTATACATATATATATAGAGAGAGAGAGAGAGAGAAAGAGAAAGAGAGAGAGAGAGCAAAACGAAGTAAATACAACATATCAAAACTTATGGGATACAGTATAAGCAGTTCTAAGAGGAAAATTTTTACTAATAAATTCCTACGTTATAAAAGAAGAAACATCTCAAATAAACAACCTAACATTCTACCTCAAACAGCTATAAAAAAAGAAGAAAGAACTAAACCCAAAGCAAGCAGAAGGAAAGAGATAATAAAGATCAGAGGAGAAATAAATAAAATGGAAACTAGAAAAACAATTTAATTGTTTAATTGTTAATCGACGAAAATGATTTGATTTTTTTTTTTTTTTTGAGACAGAGTCTCGCTCTGTCGCCCAGGCTGGAGTGCAGTGGCCGGATCTCAGCTCACTGCAAGCTCCGCCTCCTGGGTTCACGCCATTCTCCTGCCTCAGCCTCCCGAGTAGCTGGGACTACAGGCGCCCGCCACCTCACCCGGCTAGTTTTTTGTATTTTTTAGTAGAGACGGGGTTTCACCGTGTTAGCCAGGATGGTCTCAATCTCCTGACCTCGTGATCCACCCGTCTCGGCCTCCCAAAGTGCTGTGATTACAGGCTTGAGCCACCACGCCCGGCTAATGATTTGATTTTTTAAAAAGATAAACAAAATTGGCAAACTTTCATTTAGACTGATTAAAAATAGAAGATTCAAATAAATAAAATCAGAAATGAAAGAGGAGACATTACAACTGATATCACAGAAATAAAAAGGATCATAGGAGACTACTATGAACAATTATGCATGAATAAATTGGATAACCTAGAAGAAATGGATAAATTCCTAGACACATAAAGTCTACCAAAAGTGAATAATGAAGAAACAGAAAATCTGAAGAGATCAATAATTAATAAGGAGATACAATCAGTAATAAAAAGTCTCCCATCAAAGAAAAGCCTAGGACGTGATGACTTCATTGCTGAATTCTACAAAACATTTAAGAACTAACCATTCTCAAAGTTTTCCAAAAAAAATCAAAAAAGAGGGAACACTTCCAAACTCTTTATGAGGCCAGCATTACCCTGATAACAAAGCCTGACAAGCACACTACAAGAAAAAAAAATTACAGGCCAATATCCTTGATGAACATATATGCAAAATTCCTCACAAAATACTAACAAACCAAATTCAACAACACATTAAAACAACTGTCACCATGATCAAGTAGCATTTATCTCCAGAATGCAAGGATGGCTCAGCATATGCTAATCAATAAATGTGATACATCACATTAGCAGAATGAAGAAGAAAAATAATATGATCACACAGTAGGTGTAGAAAAGCATTTGATTAAATTCGACATCCTTTCATGATTAAAAAAAGAAAAAAAAACTCTCACCAAATTAGGTATAGAAGAAATGTATCACAACACAATGAAGTCCATATATGAGAATTCTACAGCTAACATACTCAATGATGAAAAATTGAAAGCATTTTCTCTAAGATCTGGAACAAGACAAGGATGCCTATTCTTACCACTTCTATTCAACATAGTATTTAAAGTCCTTGCCAGGGAAATTAAGCAAGAGAAAGAAATAAAAGGCATCCAAACAGGAAAGAAAGAAGTAAAACTGTCACTGTTTGCTGATGCCATGATCTTATATATAGAAAACCCTACATACTCCACCAAAAAAAAAAAAAATCTGCCAGAACTAATAAACAAATACAGTAAAGTTGCAAGGTACAAAATCAACACACAAAAATCAGTAGCATTTCTACACACTAACAACAAGCTACCCAGAAAGAAATAAACAGAAAAATCCCACTTACAATAGTTACAAAAAAGGAACAAATTTAACCAAAGAAGTAAAAAAAAATCTGTACACTAAAAACTATAAAAAATTCATGAAAGAAATCAAAGAAGACACAAATAAATTAAAAGATATTCCATATTCATGGATTGGAAGAATTTACACTGTGAAAATGTCCATATTATGCAAAATGATCTACAGAGTCTATGCAATCCCTATCAAAATTCCAGGGCAATTTTTACATAGAAATAGAAAAAATAATCCTAAAATCTGTATAGAACCACAAAAGACACCGACTAGGCAAAGCAATCTCAAGCAAAAGGAACAAAGCTGGAGGCATCACACTACCTAACTTCAAAATCCACTACAAAGCCATAGTAATCAAAACAGCATAGTACTGGCATTAAAGTAGACATATAGAACAGTAGAACAAAATAGAGATCCCAGAAATGGATCATGCATATATGGTCAATTGATCTCCCACAAAGGTGCCAAGGACATGCATTGGAAAAAGACAGGCTCTTCAATAAATGGTGTTGGGAAAATTGAATATCCATGTGCAGACAAAATTGAACCCTTATCTCAGATCATATACAAAAATCAACTCAAAATGGATTAAAGACTTACATATAAGACTAGAAAGTGTAAAATTACTAGAAGAAAACATAGGAGAAAAACTATCAAACATTGATCTGAGAAAAAATCAATGTATTTGACCTCAAATGCACAGCCAAGTAAAGCAAAAATAGTGAAATTGAATTACTTCAAACTAAAAAGCTTCTGCACAGCAAAGAAAATAATTAACAGTGTGCAGAGAAAATCTACAAATTGGGAGAAAATATTTGCAATCCATATATCCAATAATTGGTTAATATCCAAAATATACAAGGAGCTCAAACAACTAAGTAGCAAAAAAACAAAAAACTCAATTAAAAAATGGGCAAGTGGTCTAAATAGACTTTCTCAAAAGAATACATACACACTTTGGGCTGAGGCAGGCAGATCACAAGGTCAGGAGATCAAGACCACCTGGCTAACACGGTGAAACCCCATCTCTACTAAAAATACAAAAAATTAGCCGGGTGTGGTGGCAGGTGCCTGTAGTCCCAGCTACTCGGGAGGCTGAGGCAGGAGAATGACGTGAACCCCGGAGGTGGAGCTTGCAGTGAGCCAAGATCGTGCCACTGCATTCCAGCCTGGGCGCCAGAGTAAGACTCTGTCTCAAAAAGAAAAAAAAAAAAAAAAGAGAGACATACAAATGGCCAACAGACATATTTTTTAAACGCTCAATATTGCTAACCATTAGGGAAATGCAAGGTAAAACCACAAGAAGATAACATTTCACACCTGTCAGAATGACTATTACAAAAGTGATGAAAGGTAAGTATTGGCAAGAATGTGACGAAAAGGGAACCCTTGGTGGTTCAACATTCTACTATTGCTAGGTATGTAAATTAGGACACCTATTATGGAAAACTGTATGGTTTCTCAAAAAACTAAAAATAGATTTACCATGATCCAGCAATCCCACTTCCGAGTATTTACCCAAACAACGTCAAATCAGTTGGTTGAAGAGGTGTTGGCAGTCCTACATTTATTGCAGCACTATTCACAATAGCCAAGTTATGGAATCAACTAAAATGTCCATCAACAGATGAACAGATAAATAAAATGTGATATATACACACACACACACACACACACACACACACACACGCAGTGGGATACTATTCAGTCTTTTAAAAAGAAGAAATTCTGTCATTTCTGAAAACATAGATGGAATTGGAGAACATTATCCTAAGTTAAATAAGCCAGGCAAAGAAAGACAAATCCTGCATGCACTCATTTATATGTGACATCTAAAACAATCAAACTTACAGAAGCAAGGAGTAGAATGGTGGTTACAGAGGTTAGGGGTTGGGAGAGATAGGAAGATTATGATCAAAAGGTACAAAATCTCAAGCAGAAGGAATAAGAAGATTATGGTCAAAGGGTAAAAAATCTCACGCAGAAGAAATTTTTTTTTACAACTGTATGCAGCATAGTGCATATAGTTGTAATGTACATTTCTAAACTAAGAGTACAGTTCAAATATTCTCATCACAAATATGCTAAGTATTTGAAGTGATGGATATGTTAACTGCTCTATTTAATTATTTAACATCATATTCATAAAACATAATATCACTTTTTATCCCATAAATTTATAAAATTATAAATTGTCAATTTACAATAAAAAATAAAAATAAAATGTACACAAGAAGGCATAATGTAGACGGAAAGACTAAACCTGAAAATAGCAAAGCAACAAATTTAAAGTCTTTCAAAGAGTCTAAGATAGCAGCTGTGCTGGTTCACATTCCTACATGTTTCCATCAGACTTTGAAGTTCAACCTAAGTCCAGGTGATAGTGACAGCCTCTGCAGAACTTAGAAGCCAGTAAGGAAAGACTTTACTCAGGACATTTGGGAGCAGAGGTCTAGAGCTTATAATCTACAATCATACTTGTGTATGTAAGTGTATCTTGTAAAGTTCTAACTACATATCAAGGGTTTTCCTTGTTTTCCTAAATCCATAGTGTAAACCGTAGAACACAAGTGCTATAAGTAATTCAAAGAACAAATTTTTCCCCCAGTAATCCACAAAAATATTTTATGGAATTAATCTTTCTTTTATTTTTTCAGAACACACTTTTTGAGAAAGGTTGTTCTAAATGTCTATCAAGAGTATACTCTTTGGGTAAATGAGCTGAACAGACAACTCTCAAAAGAAGACATACAAAGTGCCAACAGCTATATAAAAAAATGCTCAACATCAGTAATTATCAGGGAAATGCATATCAAAACCACAATGAGATCTCATATAACCCCAGTTAGAATGGCTATTATCAAAAAGACAAAAAACAACGAACGCTGGCAAGGATTCAAAGAAAAGGGAACTCTTTTTTTTTGGAGATGGGGTCTCACTTATGGAAAAAAAATATATGTTTGAGGTAATGGTATGCTGATTACCAGGATTTGACCATTACACATTGCATATATGTATCAGAATATCACCCTGTATCCCATAAACATATACAATTATTACATGTCAACTAAAAATAAAAGGAAAAAAAGAAAGTAAAAAGACAACCCACAAAACCACAGAAAATATTGCAAATCATATATTTGATAAGGGTCTAGTATCCAGAATGTATAAAGAATCCTTACAATTCAACAATAAAGAGACAAGCCAATTTAAAATGGATAACAGATTTTAATAGATATTTTTGCAAAAAAGATACACAAGTGGCCAATAAGCACATGAAAAGATACTGAATACGCTAAATATTGTTAGTCGCTAAAGAAATGCAAATCAAAACTGCAATGTGATACCACTTTACACCCACTAGGATGGTTATAATTTTTTAAAAAGAAAATGAAAAGAATTATTGGTGAGGAAAACAAAGGAAGAGAATTGCTGGTCCGACAATAGTAAGGAAGAGAATCACTGGCCCGATGATGGTGGGTTATCAGAACTTATTAACATCAGCATCACTGAAGTTGGTATACAACTCCCCACTGCTAAATTTGACTGGCTTTAAAAAAAAAAAGGAAGAGAACTGTTGGTGTTGAAAACCAACTGTTGGTGAGGAGGAGAAACCTCATTGCTGGTGGGATTGTAATATGAGGCATGCACCAGTGAATTAATTTGACAGTTCCTTAAAAAGACAAACATAGAATTATAATGCCACCAAGTATATTCGTTTTCTAGGACTTCCATAATAAATTACCAAAAATCAGATGGCTCTAAACAACAGAAACTTAGTCTCTCATAGTTCTGGAGGCTAGAAGCCCAAAATCATGCTGTCAGCAGAGTCATGCTTCCTCTGAAGATTCTAAGGAAGAATTCTTCCTTGCCTCTTCAAGCTTCTAAGGGATTCTGGAAATCCTTGACTTTCCTGGCTTCTAGCTGGAAAACTTCCAAAATATGTGAAGATTGAACATGATGTTTCTATATAGTACATAAGTCAAAAAAAAAAAAACACAAGGAACTTAGAAAATATTTTGAACTAAAGGATAATGAGAACACAACACGCCAAAATTTGTGGGACCACCTAAAACAACGTTTAGAAGAAAATTTACAGCTTTGAATGGTTATATTAGAAAAGAATAAATGTTCAAAAATGAATTATCTAAGCATCCAGCTTAAGGAGGTAGGAAAAGAAGGGCAAATGAAACCCAAACTAAGAAATAATGAAGATTTAGGTGAAAAACATTAAAATAGAAGAGAAAAGAGAAACATAAATTAAATATAAGCCAGTTCATGAAAAAGTACAATAAAATTGAAAAACCTCTAGATAAAAAAGAGAGAAAAGATAATTACTAATACTGAGATTAAAAGAATAAATATCTCTATAACACTAAATGCCCACAAGAGAAAGCAGGAAAAATCTAAAATCGACACCCTAACATCACAATTAAAAGAACTAGAAAAGCAACAGCAAACAAATTTAAAAGCTAGCAGAACACAAGAAATAACTAAGATTAGAGCAGAATTGAAGGAGATAGAGACACAAATACCCTTCAAAAAAATCAATGAATCCAAGAGCTGGTTTTTTTAAAAGATCAACAAAACAGATAGGCCACTAGCAAGACTAATAAAGAAGAAGAGAGAGAATAATCAAATAGACACAATAAAAAATGATAAAGGAGATATCACCACCAATCCCACAGAAATACGAACTACCATCAGAGAATACTATAAACACCTCTACGGAAATAAATTAGAAAATCTAGAAGAAATGGATAAATTCCTGGACACATACAATCTCCCAACACTAAGCCAGAAAGAAGTCAAATCTCTGAATAGACCAATAACAGGTTCTGAAATTAAGGCAATAATTAATAGCCTACCAACCAAAAAAAAAACCCCAGGTCCAGATGGATTCACAGCTGAATTCTACCAGAGGTACAAAGAGGAGCTGGTACCATTCCTTTTGAAACTATTCCAATCAATACGAAAAGAGGGAATCCTCCCTAACTCATTTTATGAGGCCAGAATCATCCTGACACCAGAGCCTGGCAGAGACACAACAACAAAAAAAGAGAATGTTAGGTCAAATATCCCTGATGAACATTGATGGGAAAATCTTCAATAAAATACGGGCGAACCGAATCCAGCAGCACAACAAAAAGCTTATCTACCACAATCAAGTTGGCTTCATCCCTGAGATGCAAGGGTGGTTCAACATACACAAAGCAATAAACGTAATCCATCACATAAACAGAACCAACGACAAGAAAACACGTGATTATCTATTGAGAAATAGATAAGAAAAGGCCTTCGACAAAATTCAACAGTCCTTCATGCTAAAAACTCTCAGTAAACTAGGTATTGATGGAACATATCGCAAAATAATAAGAGCTATTTATGACAAACCCACAGCCAATATCATACTTAATGGGCAAAAATGGGAAGCATTCCCTTTGAAAACCAGTGCAAGACAAGGACACCCTCTCTCACCACTCCGATTCAACATAGTATTGGAAGTTCTGGCCAGGGCAATCAAGTAAGAGAAAGAAATAAAGGGTATTCAATTAGGAAAAGAGGAAGTCAAATTGTCTCTGTTTGCAGATGACATGATTGTATATTTAGAAAACCCCATCGTCTCAGCCCAAAATCTCCTTAGGCTGATAAGCATCTTCATAAAATCTCAGGATACAAAATCAATGTGCAAAAATCACAAGCATTGGTATACACCAATAACAGACAAAGACAGAGCCAAATCATGAGTGAACGCCCATTCACAATTGCTACAAGGAGAATAAAATACCTAGGAATCCAACTTACAAGGGATGTGAAGGACCTCTTCAAGGAGAACTACAAACCACTGCTCAACAAAATGAAAGAAGACACAAATGGAAGAACATTCCATGCTCATGGATAGGAAGACTCAATATTGTGAAAATGATCATACTACCCAAAGTAATTTATAGATTCAATGCTATTGTCATCAAGCTACTGCTGACTTTCTTCACAGAATTGGAAAAAAAAAAAAAAACTATTTTAAAGTTCATATGGAACCAAAAAAGAGCCTGCATAGCCAAGACAATCCTAAGCAAAAAGAACAAAGCTGGAGGCATCTGACTTCAAACTACACTACAAGGCTATAGTAACCAAAACAGCATGGTACTGGTACCAAAATAGATATATAGACCAATGGAACAGAACAGAGGCCTCAGAAATAACACCACACATCTACAACCATCTGATCTTTGACAAACCTGACAAAAATAAGCAATAGAGAAAGGATTCCCTATTTAATAAGTGGAAAACTGGGTAGCCATATGTAGAAAGCTAAAACTGGATCCCTTCCTTACTCCTTATACAAAAATTAACTCAAGATGGATAAAAGACTTAAATGTAAGACCTAAAACCATAAAAACCTTAGAAGGAAACCTAGGCAATATCATTCAGGACATAGGCATGGGCAAGGACTTCATGACGAAAACACCAAAAGCAACTGCACCAAAAGCCAAAATAGACAAATGGGATCTAATTTAACTAAAGAGCTTCTGTACAGCAAAATAAACTATCATCAGAGTGAAAAGGCAACCTACAGAATGGAAGAACACTTTTGCAATTTATCCATCTGACAAAGGGCTAATATCCAGAATTTACAAAGAACTTAAACAAATTTACAAGAAAAAAAACCTCATCAAAAAGTGGGCAAAGTATATGAACAGACACTTATCAAAAGATGACATTTATGCAGCCAAGAGACATATGAAAAAAATGCTCATCATCACTGGTCATTAGAGAAATGCAAATCAAAACCACAATGAGATACCATCTCATGCCAGTTGGAATAGCGATCATTAAAAAGTCAGAAAATGACAGATGCTGGAGAGGAGGTGGAGAAATAGGAATGCTTTAACACTGTTGGTGGGAGTGTAAATTAGTTCAACCATTGTGGAAAACAGTGTGGCGATTCCTCAAGGATCTAGAACTAGAAATACCATTTGACACAGCAATCCCATCACTGGGTATATACCCAAAGGATTATAAATCATGCTACTATAAAGACACATGCACATGTATGTTTATTGCAGCACTATTCACAATAGCAAAGTCTTGGAACCAACCCAAATGTCCATCAGTAATAGAGTGGATAAAGAAAATGTAACACATACACACCATGGAATTCTATGCAGCCATAAAAAATTATGAGTTCATGTCCTTTTTAGGGACACTGATGAAGCTGGAAACCATCGTTCTCAGCAAACTGTCACAAGGACAAAAACCAAACACCACACATTCTCACTCATAAATGGGAGTTGAACAATGAGAACACATGGACACAGGAAGGGGAACATCACACAATGGGGCCTGTCAGGGGATGGGGGACTGGGGGAGGGATAGCATTAGGAGAAATGCCTAATGTAAATGACGAGTTGATGGGTGCAGCAAACCAACATGGCACATGTATACCTAAGTAACAAACCCACACATTCTGCCTATGTACCTCAGAACTTAAAGAATAATATAATATAGAACTTAAAGAATAATAATATATTTATGATATAAATATATATATTTATATATATTAAAATATTTAT
>NW_012106653.1:2251212-2278726 GCF_000951045.1 Mandrillus leucophaeus
AAATGCCAGGTACTGTGTTAAGAATGTAATGGCAGGCCAAATTCCTGCCCTCAGGCAGCTCCCAGTAATCAAAGGAATCTGTAAAATTATAAGGACTTCTTAATTTAAGGTGGCAGGAGACGGCCCTTCTGACGAGGTGACATTTATGCTGAGATCTGAGGACTAAGGAGGGACAGCCACGAAGAGAGAGAACAGGTGGGGCAGAGGTTGTCCTATCTCCATTACTCCAGCCTACAAGGAGAACCTGGCTTTTCCCTGCAGCCAGGTGTCTGCCACTCACTGATCTGGAGTGAGCTGCATGACCTCAGAGGAGAAGAGGCATTTAACTCCAGACAGCATTCAGAGTCTTATAGAAACCCCAGGGAGTTTATCACATCTAAGACCCTGATAGCATCTGTATCAGAAATGAGAATCCAACCAGACTGCTCAAGAAATATTAGCTTTAATTCTTTCAGAAGAGAAAATGGCTTATACCAAAAAAAAAGAAGAAATATCACTAAGACCCTATAGACACTTTTTAAAAGGTACTATTATTTACATTTTTAAGTGAAAAAATGTTGATTGCTTAGTTGAAACAAATTCCTTGAAAGAATGAGTTACCAAAATGGATTCTAGAAGAGCAGAAAATCTGAATAACTCCTTTGTCAATTAAAGAAACTGTATTAGAATGAAGCCCTTCCTATAAATAAAATTCAAAACCCAGATGACTTCACTTTCAAAAAGTTTTAAAAAGAACTCTTTTAGAAAATAGAGGAAGAGAAACCATTTCTCAACTGATTTTGTGAAACAGGGCTTTCCCAATACCAATATGAGGCAAAAACATTACAAGAAAAGACCAGGCTAGGGCGGTGGCTCAAATCCCAGTAATTTGGGAAGCTGAGATGGGAGGATTGCTAGAGTACAGGAGTTTGAAACCAGCCAGGGCAAGATGATAAGACCCCATCTCTACAAAAAATGTAAAACTTAACCAAACACAGTGGCGCACACTTGTGGTCCCAGCTACTCAGGAGACTGAGGTGAGAGGATCACCTGAGCCCAAAAAGTCGAGGCTGCAGTGAGCTATGATTGCACCACTGTACTTTAGTCTGGGCAACAGAGCTAGACTTAGACCTTGTCTCAAAAAACAAAAATGATCAATATTCCCCATGTACACAGAAGCAAAAATCTTTAATAAAAGTGCAAGCCAATTAAATCCATTAATATATAAAAGGTATAATACATCATGTCCAAGTGTGGTTTTCTCAAGAATACAAGGTTGGTATAATATTTGAAAATAATATATTCCACCATACTAACCAAATTAAAAAGATATCAGAGCATCTCAATAAATGCAGAGAAAGCATTTGACAAAATTCAACACTCATTCATAATTTTAAAATCTCAGGAAACTGAGACTAGGAGAAAACCTGAGAAAGAGCATCTACTAAAAATCTACAGATAACATCATGCTTAGTTGTATGATGTTACACTATTTCACTAGTAGTGAAGACAAGGCAAAGATGTCTGCTGTAACTTCTGTTTCACATTGTGTTTGAGGTTGTACTCAAGAAATCATGCAAAAAAAGAAATAAAAGTCATACTACTTGGGAAAAAAGAGCTAAAATTGTCTTAATTTGCAAGACATAATTGTACATAAAAAATACTAAAAAATTGACCCAAAAAGGGACTAGAATTAAGAACTAAACGTAGCAAATTTGCAGGATACAAAATCAATATGCAAGACTCAGTTATGTTGATATATCCTAGCATAAACAATTAGAAACGAGATTTAGAAAATAATACCATTTACAATAACATAAAAACAAGATATTTAGGGATAAATGTAGTAAAATATGTACACTGAAAATTATAAAACATGGCTGAGAACAATTAAAGACCTGCGCAGATAAAAAGATATTGGGAGACTCAATAAAATTGATCAAAAGATTCAATACAGTCCTAATCAAAATTCTATCAGACTTTTTCTAAAAGGTAAAAACTTGATTACAATATTTATATGGAAATAAAAGAGACATATAACAGTAAAAACAATTTTGAAAAAGAACAAAGTTGCAGGGCTTGTAATATTTATTTGAATATTTATAGTTACATTTTTCAGAACAGTGTGCATTAGCCTAAGGATAGACAAATAGAATAGACAGCCCAGTAATGGACCATTGCATATAGGGTCAATTTGTTTTTTACAAAGATACCAATCATTCAATGGGGAAAGGACAGTCTTTTCAACAAACTGTGCTGGAACAACTGGAAATCCATATGGGAAAAAGTGAAACTAAACACTTATCTCATACTACACACACACACAAACAAAAAAAACACCCCAAGTGGCCTATAGATCTAAATGTTGAATTTATAGAGCTTCCAGAAGAAAACAAAGGAGAAAATCTTTAAGACTGTAGGGTAGGCAAATATTGACTTGGTTTCGCCAATAAAACACAAATGAAGTGAGGTGCAGTGGCTAGTCCCTGTAATTCCAGTGTCTCTAGAGGCTGAGGTGAGTGGATGGGAGGATTGCTTGAGCCCAGGAGTCCAAGGCCAGCCTAAGCAACATAACAAGACCCCCATCTCTGAAAAATATTAAATTGTTTAAAACTTAAATTAAATTTGAATGAATTACATCACTTCAGGGTGGAAGCTTTAAGCGATAGTACATAATTTACCGTTTTCCCTTTTCTATGCAATCATGAAAGTATCAGTGGAAGTAGAATCTCTATCAACTTGTATCCTTAAGTGTATATGACAGATACTGCCAATAATTTCTGGACATGTAGCATGGATGAGAATTAAGTATTTATTGTGTTACATCATGAGATTTGGGCATTCTTTGTACTGAAGCATATTTTAGCCCCTTCAGTAATAAATGCATAGATTACATAGTTCATATGCCGTTTCTCTCAGAAATCAGAAATGTAAGGTCTTATTGGTACTAACAGTAAAAAAAAAAAAAAAAAAAAGTGAAATCTGGTAAATTATCAGTTGAGAACATCCATCATGCATGAAATTAGAGGTATGACCTCAAGGAAGAAATGGATGTTCTGTTAAAGGTGACTTGTACAAAGAAAAATTGAAAAGTATTATAAAATGATACCAACAGATTGCTGTGAAACTGTTTCTAGTAAACACTGCTCTAGATTTTAAATCTCCATAGTTTTAATCTACATGAAGATGACCTTATTCTAATAGCCAATCCATGCCTTCTTACTAAACCTAACAAAGATTACAAAGAAATGAAGAGTCCATTGCAACCAGCTGGCTTAAGAACAAGTTAAATGGCCCTAATTCACCCTGGACTTGATTCCAAATATTACAATGACACACTCATTTTGTTGATTCATTGCCTTCATAGGAAGCAAATAAATCAGTGTTTTTGACCCTGAACACTTCCCCCTTTTAACTGACAAATGGAAGTTAGAAATGGTATGCCAACATTTCACCAGGAAGCTATCAGTTTCCTTCCCAAAGTCTGATCCACACACATCATAAAAGATTAACACAAAAAAATTAATCCAAGTGTTTCTCCCCTTTCCCAAAATGTACACGTTGAGGCCACTTTACAACAACCAAGATCATCCAGTTTTGCATGTGGAGCTTGTTAAAAACTGAGCCAAGAGAAAAGACAGCCTGAAGGGAAGTAAAAAAGTTGTGTTGCTCTATGCTCTATGACCATGGCCAGCAGATTGTATTCAAGTTAACTTCTTGCAGGCATAATCCATCACTAACAGAACCAATTTGTTAACACATATTCTCTGACTTAATTAAGCCATAGGCCTGCTTCCCTGCATATCCATATCCTTAAACATGCCAAATAATAATCCTGTTTTGGTTGGGCAACCTGAACTAAAAATCCCTCAAAAATACTTGTAAACTGCTTACCTCACCATATCTGCCAGATCTTTTTATAATCATTGAAAGAATGTACTGGCTTTCCTGAACACTCAGTAATCATAATATTGGAGTCTTTTACAAAGTGACAAGACTTGTGTTACAGTACGATTATATAATATGTTTATCACAAATATACATCTACATTACATGTATAAATAAACTTTTAATTTAATATTTTCATGACCTATTGATTTCCCAACAAGCCAATGGACATAGCATTTTAAAAATAACGTTCAAAACACTTTTCAACTGAAACCAACAATGCTTTATCCTTGCCATTAAAATCCTTTAAACTTTTATACCAAACACTCCCCTTTACTGTATACCTAACTAGAAAACTGGGAAGACCAACATTTGGCAAGTCCTAAAAAGCAAAGGCTTGCAACACATGAATTAGAAATCAACAAACTAATTTTTCTGTTCATCTTTTCAAAAGATCTTTTAATTTTTTTAACATTTCTACATAAATATAATAATTTTTAAAAGTTGCCATGGTATTTCACGATGATTGTAGGAGCACAAGACAACACAATAAAGAGAACTACAATCCATCAAAATGAAACCTTACACAGTATTCATTTCTAAACTCCTGTCAGTGTCACAAATGTTGTAAGATTCCTGGCTTGTTAGCTAGCGAAGGATATAATAACCAAGGCATTTCATGGTGTTTTAAACTAGATTGAATTTTCAAGAAATCTACTTCTCCCCCAACTGCTCCTGTCAATTACTAAATTGGGCCATTCAAAATCACTGTAGGGTCAACACAAATGTAAATTCAAATCTTTAGGTTCCTTTGTCATGGAATATTGTCCCAACCATACAACACTAAAAAGAGAGATGCATCATTTCCTTTGTGTTCTCTTTCACAAAGTTTCTGTTCAGAGATCAGCAAATATCCAGACAGACGGCAAACATGTGTTAAACATTTACAATGTTCCAGTTAATCATGCTAGAATCCTGACACAGAAGTGAATAAAATACAATCCTGATCTCAAGTTGCTTAAGCATATTCTAGGAAAGAAAATGCATTTTAATTATGCAAAGATAATACATTCTCAAGGTGTACATGGTATTAATTTATCACGTATAATGCAAGTCTGGTACTTGGATGGACCATCTCAAATAAAATTTAACTATAAAAGTATTCAAAAGTGCACTACACATGGCAGGAAAAACATTTTTCTTTTCTATTTTTTATTTTGTTTATCTAAATCTCATATAGAAAATTTTCTTGGGATTTTTAATAAACCAATTTTAATTAATTTTCCAAAAGTAATCCTTACAGAAATTTTGTCAATATCTACAATTCTCTTACTGCCATACTCTAAAAGATTCATGCTACAACAGGATTGGATCATCTGCTTCACCCAAACCTCAAGCTTGACAAGTGAGACTGGGTTCTCAAGAGGTGGAGCTACAAGACATCATTAGTGGACAGCATTAAGGAACATTTCAGCTATTACCACCCTACCAAAGAACATAGACCACATTTTCTTTTGACCTAGACCAACCCAATCGTCAATTAATGTCATATGCAAGCCAGAATGACTAAAACAGTCACTTGATTCCTGGAGAAAAAAGCATAATATTTTTTGAAGTATATTAACAGGTTTTTCTCTTTTACATTCCTTACAGACATACTAAGGTATCTATCTTCCTTGGAAAGTGAGGTGAAGAGATCAGTGTTGTTGTCCCATTAATATAAAGAGAAAAAAAATTAGTAATCATTTGGACTACTAAATAAAAATTTCAAGTCAAAAAGGATAAAAAATAGTCTTGAAAGTCAGGCTTTGTAAAAATAACTTTCTAGATGGCCAAACAGGAACAGCTCCAGTCTGCAGCTTGCAGCAAGACCAATGCAGAAGGCAGGTGATTTCTGCATTTCCAACTGAGGTACCAGGTTCATCTCATTGGGACTGGTTAAGCAGTGGGTATAGCCCACAGAGGGCAAGCAGAAGCAGGGTGGGACACTGCCTCACCAGAGAAGCACAAGGGGTCAGGGAACTCCATCCGCTAGCCAAGGGAAGCTTTGACGGACTATGGCATGAGGGACAGTGCTATCCAGCCCAGATACTATGCTTTTCCCATGGTTTTTGCAACCCACAGAACAGAAGATTCCCTCAGGTGCCTACATCACCAGGGCCCTGGGTTTCAAGCACAAAACTGGGCTGTCGTTTGAGCAGAAACTGAGCTAGCTGCAAGAGTTTTACTTCTGTACCCCAGTGGTGCCTGGAACCCCAGCAAGACAGAAGTATTCACTACCCTGAAAGGGGGCTGAGGCCAGGGAGCCAAGTGGTGTTGCTAAACAGGTCCCACCCACACGGAGCCCAACAAGCTAAGATCACAGGCTAGAAATTCTCACTGCCAGCACAGCAGTCTGAAGTCCACCTGGGACACTCCAGCTTGGTAGGGGAAGGGATGTCCACCATTACTGAGGCTTGAGTAGGCAGTTTTCCCCTCACAGTGTAAACAAAGCCACCAGGAAGGTCAGACTGGGTGGAGCCCACCTCAGTGCAGCAGAGCTCCTGTAGCCAGACTGCCTCTCTAGATTCCTTCTCTCTGCACAGGGCCTCTCTGAAAGGAAGACAGTAGTCCCAGTCTGGGGCTTATAGATAAAAGTCCCATCTCCCTGGGACAGAGCACCTGGGGGAAGATGCAGCTGTGGGTGCAGATTCAGCAGACTTAAATGTTCCTGCCTGCTGGCTCTGAAGACAGCAGCATATCTTCCAGCACAGCGCTCAAGCTCTACTACAGACAGACTGCCTCCTCAAGTGGGTCCCTGATCCCCATGCCTCCTGACTGAAAGAGACCTCCAAGCAGGGGTCGAAAGATACCTCATACAGGAGAGCTCCGACTGGCATCTGGTAGGTGCTTCTCTGGGATGAAGATTCCAGAGGAAGGAGCAGGCAGTAATCTTTGCTGTTCTGCAGCCTCCACTGGTGATGTCCAGGAAAACAGGGTCTGGAGTGGACTGCCAGCAAACTCCAGCGGATCTGTAGAAGAGGCGACTGATCATTAGAAGGAAAACTAGCAAACAGAAAGCAATAACATCAATATCAACAAAAAGGTCACACACACAAAAAATCCAAAAGTCCTCTGCATTAAAGAGCAAAGGTAGATAAATCCATGATGATGAGGAAAAAACAGGGCAAAAAGTCTGAAAATTCCAAAAGCCAGAATGCCTCTTCTCCTCCAAAGGATCACGATTCCTCGCCATCAAGGGAACAAAATTGGATGGAGAATGAGTTTGACGAATTGACAGAAGTACGCTTCAGAAGGTGGTTAATACCAAACTCCTCTGAGCTAAAGGAGCATGTTCTAACCCAATGCAAGGAAGCTAAGAACCTTGATAAAAGGTTACAGGAAATGCTAACTAGAATAATAAATTTAGAGGAGAACACAAATGACCTGATGAAGCTGAAAAACACAGCATGAGAACTTTGTGAAGCGTATGCAAGTATCAAGAGTCAAATCAATCAAGGAGAAGAAAGGATATCAGAGATTGAAAATCAAATTAATGAAATAAAGGATGAAGACAAGATTACAGAAAAAAGAATGAAAAGGAATGAATGAAGCCTCCAAGAAACATGCGACTATGAACAAAACAAACACACAATTGATTGGTGTACCTGAAACTGATGGGGAGAATGGAACCAAATTGGAAAACACACTTCAGGATATTATCCAGGAGAACTTCCTGGATCTAGCAAGGCAGGCCAACATTCAAATTCAGGAAATACAGAGAACCATTAAGATACTCCTCGAGAAGAGCAACCACAAGACACATAATTTTCAGATTCACCAAGGTTGAAATAAAGAAAAAAATGTTAAGGGCAGTCAGAGAGAAAGGTCAGATTACCTACAAAGGGAAGCCCATCAGACTAACAGCATATTTCTCTGCAGAAACCCTACAAGCCAGAAGACAGCGGGGGTCAATATTCAACATTCTTAAAAAAAAAAAAGAAAAAGAAGAAGAATTTTCAACCCAGAATTTCATTTCCAGTCAAAATAAGCTTCAAAAGTGAAGAAAAAATAAAATCCTTTATGGTCAAGTAAATGCTGAGGGGTTCTGTCACTACCAGGCCTGCCTTACAAGAGCTCCTGAAGGAAGCACTAAATATGGAAAGAAAAAATAGGTACCAGCCACTACACAAACATACCAAAATATATAGACCAATGACACTATGAAGAAACTGCATCAAGTAATGTGCAAAATAACCAGCTAGCATCATGATGACAGAATCAAATTCACACATAACAGTATTAACCTTAAACGTAAATGGGCTAAATGCCCCAATTAAAAGACACAGACTGACAAACTGGATAAAGAGTCAAGACCCATTGGTGTGCTGTATTCAGGAGACTCATCTCATGTGCAAAGACACACATAGGCTCAAAATAAGGGGATGGAGGAATATTTACCAAGCAAATAGAAAGCAAAAAAAAAAAAAAAAAAAAAGAAGCAGGGGTTGCAATCGTGTCTCTGATAAAACAGACTTTAAACCAACAAAGATCAAAAAAGACAAAGAAGTGCATTACATAATGTTAAAGGGATCAATGCAACAAGAAGAGCTAACTATCCTAATTATATATGCACTCAATACAGAAGTACCCAGATTCATAAAGCAAGTTTTTAGAGACGTACTAGACAAAAATAGACTTAGACTCCCACACAACAATAGTGGGAGACTTTACACCCCACTGTCAATATTAGACAGATCAATGAGACAGAAAATTAACAAGTATATTCAGGCCTTGAACTCAGCTCTGGACCAGGAGGACCTAATAGACATCTACAGAACTCTCCACCCCAAATGAATAGAATATACATTCTTCCCAGCACCACATAGCACTTATTCTAAAATTGACCACATAATTGGAAGTAAAACACTTCTCAGCAAATGTAAAAAAATGGAAATCATAACAGTCTCTCAGACCACAGTGCAATCAAATTAGAACTCAGGATTAAGAAACTCACTCAAAACCACACAACTACACAGAAACTGAACAACCTGCTCCCAAATGACTACTGGGTAAATAACAAAACTAAGGTAAAAATAAATAAGTTCTTTGAAACCAATGATAACAAAGACACAACGTACCAGAATCTCTGGGACACAGCTAAAGCACTGTTTAGAGGCAAAGTTATAGCACTAAATGCTCACATCAGAAAGCAGGAAAGATCTAAAATTGACACCCTAACATTGCAATCAAAGAACTAGAGAAGCAAGAGCAAACAAATTGAAAAGCTAGCAGAAGACAAGAAATAACTAAGATCAGAGCAGAACTGAGGAGATAGAGACATGAAAATCCCTTCAAAAAAATTAATGAATCCAGGAGCTGGATTTTTGAAAAGATTAACAAAATAGATAGGCCACTAGCCTGACTAATGAAAAAGAAAAGACAGAAGAATCAGGCCGGGTATGGTGGCTCATGCCTGTAATCCCAGCACTTTGGGAGGCTGAGGCAAACAGATAACCAGGTCAGGAGATTGAGACCATCCTAATAACACAATGAAAACCTATCTCTACTAAAATTACAAAAACAAAAATTAGCCAGTCATGGTGGCGGGCACCTGTAGTCCCAGCTACTTGGGAGATGAGGCAGGAAAATGGCGTGAACCTGGGAGGCAGAGCTTGCAGAGCCAAGATCATGCCACTGCACTCCAGCCTGGGCGACAGAGTGAGACTCCATCTCAAAAAAAAAAAGAAAGAAAGAAAGAAAGAAGAGAAAAGGAAAAGAGAGAAGAATCAAATAGACAGAATAAAATGATAAAGGGATATCACCACTGATCTCACAGGAACACAAACTACCATCAGAGAATACTATAAACACCTCTATGCAAATAAATTAGAAAATCTAGAAGAAATGGATAAATTCCTGGACACATACAACCCCCAACACTAAGCCAGGAAGAAGTCAAATCCCTGAATAAACCAATAACAAGTTCTGAAATTGAGGCAATAATTAAAAGCCTACCAACCAAAACAAAAGCCCAGGTCCAGATGGATTCATAGCCGAATTCTACCAGAGGTACAAAGAGGAGCTGGTACCATTCCTTTTGAAACTATTCCAAACAATAGAAAAAGAGGGACTCCTCCCTAACTCATTTTATGATGCCAGCATCATCCTGATACAAAAACCTGGCAAAGACACAACAAAAAAAAGAAAATCTCAGGACAATACCTCCGACGAACATTGATGCGAAAAGTCCTCAATAAAATACCAGCAAACAGAATCCAGCAGCACATCAAAAAGCTTATCCACCACAATCCCAGTTTCATTCCTGGGACGCAAGGTTGGTTCAACATACACAAATCAATAAGCATAATTTGTCACATAAATAGAACCAATGACAAAAACCACATGATTATCTCAGTAGACGCAGAAAAGGCCTTCAATAAACTTCAACCCCCCTTCATGCTAAAGACACTCATTAAACGAGGTACTGATGGAACATATCTCAAAATAATAAGAGCTATCTATGACAAACCCACAGGCAATATCATACTGAATGGGCAAAAGCTGGAAGCATTCCCTTTGAAAATTGGCACAAGACAAAGATGCCCTCTCTTGCCACTCCAATCAACATAGTATTGGAAGTTCTGGCCAGAGCAATCAGGCAAGAGAAAGAAATAAAGAGTATTCAAATAGGAAGACAGGAAGTCAAATTGTCTGTGTTTGCAGATTATATGATTGTATATTTAGAAAACCCTGTCATCTCAGTCCCAAAACTCCTTAAGCTAATAAGCAACTTCAGCAAACTCTCAGGATACAAAATCAATGTGCAAAAATTACAAGCACTCCTATACACAATAATAGACAGAGTCAAATCATGAGTGAACTCCCATTCACAGTTACTACCAAGAGAATAAAATGCCTAGGAATACAACTTACAAGGGATGTAAAGGACCTCTTCAAGGAGAACTACAAACTACTGCTCAAGGAAATAAGAGAGGACACAAACAAGTGGAAAAACATTCCATGTTCATGGGTAGAAAGAATCAATACCATGAAAATGGCCATACTGCCCAAAGTAATATATAGATTCAATGCTATTCCCATCAAGCTACCACTGGCTTTCTTCACAGAATTAGAGAAAACTACTTTAAGTCTCATATGGAACCAAAAAAGAGCCCATATAGCCAAGACAATCCTAAGCAAAATGAACAAATCTGGAGGCATCACGGTACCTGACTCAAACTATACTACAAGGCTATAGTAACCAAAACAAGACTGGTACTGAAACAACTATATAGACCAATGGAACAGAACAGAGGCCTCAGAAATAACACCACACATCTACAACCATCTGATGTTTAACAAACCTGACAAAAACAAGCAATGGGGGAAAGAATTCCCTATTTAATAAATGGTGTTGGGGAAACTGGCTAGCCATATGCAGAAAACTGAAACTGGATCCCTTCCTTACATCTTATGCAAAAATTAACTCAAGATAGAGTGAAGACTTAAATGTAATACCTAAAACCATAAAAATCCTAGAAGAAAACCTAGGCAATACCATTCAGGACATAGGCATAGGCAATGACTTCATGACTAAAACATCAAAAGCAACTGCAACAAAAGCCAAAATTGACAAATGGGATCTAATTAAAATAAAGAGCTTCTGCACAGCAAAAGAAAGCAGAGTGAACTGGCAACCTACAGAATAGGAAAGTGAACATCATCATAGTAAACAGGTAACCTACAGAATGAGAGAAAATTTTTGCAATCTATCCATCTGACAAAAGGATAATATCCAGAATGTATGAGGAACTTAAATTTACAAGAAAAAAACCCCATTAAAAAGTAGACAAAGATATGAACAGATATTTCTCAAAAGAAGGCATTTTTGCAGCCAACAAACATGATAGAAAGCTCACCATCACCAGTCACTAAAGAAATGAAAATCAAAACCACAATGAGATACCATCTCACGCCAGTGAGAATGGTGATCATTTAAAAAGTCAGGAAACAGCAGATGCTGAACAGGATGTGGAGAAATAGGAATGCTTTAACACTGTTAATGGCAGTGTAAATTAGTTCAACCATTGTAGAAGACAGTTTGGTGATTCTTCAAGGATCTAGAACCAGAAACACCGTTTGACCCAGCAATTCCATTACTGGGTATATTCCCAAAGGATTATAAATCATTCTACTATAAAGTCACATGCACATGTATGTTTACTGCAGCACTATTCACAATAGCAAAGACTTGGAACCAACCCACATGCCCAACAATGACAGACTGGATAAAGAAAATGTGGTGTTTACACACCATAGAATACTACGCAGCCATAGAATCATGTCTTTTGCAGGGACATGGATGAAGCTGGAAACCATCATTCTCAGCAAACTAACACAGGAACAGAAACCAAATACCACATGTTCTCACTCATAAGTGGGAGTTGAACAACAAGAACACACGGACACAGGGAGGGGAACATCACACACCAGGGCCTGTCAGGGGGTAGGAGGCAAGGGGAGGGATAGCATTAGGAGAAATACATAATATAGATGACGGGTTGATGGGTGCAGCAAACCACCATGGCACATGTATACCTATGTAACAAACCTGCACATTCTGCACATATACCCCAAAACTTAAAGTATAATAAAAAAATAATTTTCTAAATGTTTTTATCCTCCTCTTTAACAAATGAAGAGGCAGTTCTGGTCATCTTAATCATAGACTTTTATATAGAAGATGTATACATAGAAGAAGTCCAAATAAGACAGAAAGAAATGTGACAGCTTATTCTTTTGTTTGCCAGTGAACTTTGGGAAGAGAAAGAAAATCGAGAGAGAGAAAGCAGCAAAAGAAACAGGTACATTTTCTGATCTACCTTCTCCAAGCTCAAGTTCCAGAGAGGAGAAACTTTTAGACAAGATGAAAGGAATGTTGAGAGTAAAAGAGGTTTTGGCCCTTTGGGACTCAAGAGCAAAACTGCTGTGCAAGGCAAACCTGTGCTAATATGGTATAGTCCCCACAGAGTAAAGAGGGCGGAGAAGGAAAGTTGAGCAGAAAAAGGCCTAATTGTCATTATCTCTCATTTGGTGGAATAAACCTAAAGTTGTCCAAATATCCCTAAGAAAAGAATGAGAAGATCCCAAGACAGCAGTCATGACATAGGTTATCTCATAATGGGAAGCAAGGAGAGCTCATCAATAAGGCTATAGACTCAAAACTATCTGCCGTACTTGGCAAAAAACTTGAGACAGACGCAGCATCAGTGGGAGTCAAGGTAAATCCATGTCACACAGGTTGGCCTACCAGGGCCTGAAAAATCTGAATCTAAACTTCCATCAGGAATTATATCATTTGCAGACTCCAGAGGCAGATGCCAATATATTGCCTAGGAAAGCAGTCTACTAATCCAGCTCACCAGTTATCAGTATTTGTATACCCAAGGACCAGCAACAAGGCCAGGGAATAAGTTCCCCTCCACCAGTACACTTGAATAATACTTTGAAGAGGAGCAACACCACTGTTTGCATTTCTGCTTCAAATAGGGGATGGAGACAATTCACTGCCCTTATATCTACTATAATATGAAAGGGAAAAAAATAATTTCTTCAGAAATTAGTTTTAGATCTGCTTTTTAATTTGAAATTTCCTTTTAGGCCAAGAAGTTCAAACACCTGTAAACTGAATATATACATTGTTTATGGAAATGATGTATTTTAAATAGAAGAATTATATTAATGAGAACTGCCAAAGGCCAAAGCAGCCAACCATGAATTCTCAAATTCTATTTCAGTTGAAGTCCACAGGGGGATTCTTACCTCATACCCAGATCTCTAGGAATGCTAAAAAGCAGTAGAACATCAACTCACAGACACCTTAGAGTTATCTGAAAGATGTTAGCTGGATGATCCCTGCTCTATTCTACAAAGGCCAAAAGAGTCCACAAACATGTAGACTAAGTAAGCAAGGACACCGCCTCAGGATATTTTTCAAAATTAACCATCATGCTTCTGAAGTAGAATGAATCTCATTCTACCCACAGATGTATTGAGCTCTCACTCAAATTCTAGGCAGAAACTATACTATCAAAGACCCCTTAATCCATTTTATAGCCCACAATTTTCCCTCTTTTCATCCCTTTCTCACAGACTACAGCCTGAGATTCCTTTTTGCTTAGATCATATAAATGGTAGGAATTACTATACAATTAAATCCCTTTTTATATCCTCTAGTCACAAAATTATTCAGGATCTGGTCACAAGACTATTAGATCAACCTTCCTTTACCAAAAAATCCACCACATACAATTCATGATTTCAATAGTGTCTCTATATATTTTATTGGAGGAATAACAAAAGTATGAAAAACCTATTTCTGCTTTGTAACACAAATAAATAAAGTTCATTGAGTTTTACAGCAGACTTGAAACTATTACTAGTGGCTGAATTATTAAGATTTGGGAACTGCAAGGGTCCCTTAAAATTTAGGGATTATATCTTATTTATCTTTATGACATCACTGCACCTAGAACACAATTAGTTCTCTTTAAATATTTGCTGACATGAACAGCTGAAACTAACCTCTTTATATATCATTATTTTCAAAAAATACCATAACTTAAGATGACTGTATTACTGAACAGAAAGAATGACACTTTTAATAAATTCCATGGATGCAGGGGAGGTGAGGGAATGGTTTCAGGATAAAATTGTTCTACCTTAGATCATCTGGCATTAGTTAGATTCTCATAGGGAGCACACAACCTGGATCTGTTCACAATACAATTCATGCTCCTATGAGAATCTAATGCTGTGGCTTATGGGACAGGAGGTGGAGCTCAGGTGGTAATGTTCACTTGCCCTCTGCTCACCTCCTACTGTGCAGTCCAGTTGCTAATATGCCACAAACTGGCGGTCCATTGCCCAGGGGTTGGTGACTCCTGAAACAGAAATTACGAGGGGCTGGAAAAAGAGGCGATGGAAAATTACTGTTTAATGATTATATAGTTTTTGTTTGGGATGATTAAAAATGTTCAAGTCTAGAGAAAACTATTTTAAAATTCATGTGGAACCAAAAAAAAAAAAGCCCAAATACCCAAGGCAATCCTAAGCAAAAATAACAAAGCTGGAAGCATCACACTACCCAACTTCAAACTATACTACAGGGTTACAGTAACCAAAACAGTATGGTACTGGTACAAGAAAAGACACACAGACCAGTGGGACAGAAAAGAGAACGAAGAAATAAGACCACACACCTACAACTATCTGATCTTCAACAGACCTGACAGAAACAAGCAAAGGGGAAAGGATTCCCTATTTAATAAATGGTGCTGGGAGAACTGGCTAGCCATATGCAAAAAATTGAAACTGGACCCTTTCCTGACACCATATACAAAAACCAACTCAAGATGGATTAAAGACTTACATGTAAAACCCAAAACTGTAAAAACTCTAGAAGAAAACCTAGGCAATACCATTCAGGATATAGGCATGGGCAAAGATTTCATGACAAAGATGCCAAAAGTAATTGCAACAAAAGCAAAAATTGAAAAATGAGATCCTATTAAACTAAAGAGCTTCTGCACAGAAAAAAAAAAAAATTAACAGAGTTAACAGACAGCTTACAGAATGAAAGAAAATGTTTGTGAACTACATCTGACAAAGGTCTAATATCCAGCATCTATAAGGAACTTAAACAAATTTACAAGAAAAAAAGCAAACAGCCTCATTAAAAGGTGGGGTGAACAGACACTTCTCAAAAGAAGACACATGTGACCAACAATCATATGAAAAAAGCTCAGTGTCACTGATCATTAGAGAAATGCAAATCAAAATCACAGTGATATACCATCTCACACCAGTCAGAATGGCTTTTATTAAAAAGTCAAAAAATAACATGCTGGTGAGGCTGTGGTGAAAAAAAAGAACACTTTTACACTGTTGGTGGGAGTGTAAATTAGTTCAACTACTGTGGAAGACAGTGTGCTGATTCCTCAAATATCTAGAGACAGAAATACCATTCAACCAGGCAATCCCATTACTGGGTAAATACCCAAATGAACATAAGTGTTCTACCATAAAGACACATGCACACGTATGTTCATTGCAGCACTATTCACAATAGCAAAGACATGGAATCAACCTAAATGCCCATCAATGGTTGACTGGATAAAGAAAATGTGGTATATAAGCACTATAGAATATTATGCAGCCATACAAAAGAATAAGATCATGTCTTTTGCAGAAACATGAATAGAGCTGGAGGCCATTATCCTTAGAAAAGTAACACAGCAACAGAAAACCAAATCCTGCATGTTCTCACATATAACTGGAAGCTAAATGATGGGAATACATGGACACACAGGGGGAACAATGCACACTGGGCCTACTGGAAGGCAGAGGGTGGGAGGAAGAAGAGTATCAGGAAAAATAACTAACGGATACTAGGCTTAATACCTGGGTGATTAAATAATCTGTACAACAAGCCCCCATGACATACATTTACCTATGTAACAAACCTGCACATCCTGCACATGTACTCCTGAACTTAAAATAAATTTTTTTAAAAGCTCAGGAAATAGACAGTGGTGGTGGTTGTATAATTGTGAATGTACTTGAATTATACACTTAAAAATGGCTAAAATGGGCCAGGCATGGTGGCATTTGCCTGTACTCCCAGCTACGGGGAAGGCTGTGTGGCAGGAGGATCATTTGAGGATAGCCTGGGAAACACAGCAAAACCCTTCAAAAATTGTTAAAACAGTAAGTTTTAGTTGCATATATCTTACCACAATAAAAAAGGCATAGTGACTACTAAATATTAAAATAATACCTCACAAAGTGCTACGTAACAATTCACTCTACAAGTGTGAAGACTCTAAGGTGTACATACTATATAAATTACCTATCTTATTTACCCCAAAAGAAACAAATACTAATCAGTAATGAGCAAATAGGTAAAATAGCTGAATATTAAAAATAAAGATGGACTACAATTCCCTTATCAGTAGCCTTACCACTTTACAAAGTAGTTTGAGAGCACTGTGTGTTTTATTCTTACTTACAAGTAAACTGAATAAGAATGGGTAAAAAATATGTTGTCCTAACAGAATTTGAAATAGCTATAGAATAATGACTGCTAAAGATGCGCTAATTTGATAATTGAACAAATATTTTTAAAGGTCATTAGATTCATTCTGTAACAAGTCACATGTGAATATTAAAATCTACATTATTTGAAAACAAAAATATAAAGAATATGGTTGAAACAGACAAGTTAGAACTCTAAGTCCTCCGAAGGGTTAAAATAAGCTGTAGTCTTTGACCAATCACCCTCTAGAACCATGTCTTCATAAATTTGATTCATTTATAGAGTGTTTTTGATGATAGGCAATTCTTTGTTGAAAGTTAAGTGCTCTTTTATATGAATAAATAAAAAAGGCTTTGGTTTGAACTAATACATTATTTTGACAAATGTTTATTGGAACCCCAGTTATGGGTTCATAAATCAGAGTTCTTTGTGGTCCATCAGGTGAGCTCAGCAATGCCACCAGATGTCACGGCAAATACCAATAGGGTAATTAAAACAAGTCCATGGAATGCAGTCCCTCTCCTACACAATGACAGTAGTCAAAACAAGAAGAAATAGCTTATTATCTTTAATTTAACCTACTGAAAATACTTCTGCAAGATGTCATAACCATACCTTCAAAGAAAAAAAACATTTGTTTTCTATTTACTATTGTATTAAAATGACAAGGCCAGGCATGATGCATGATCTGTCAGACAGATTATTTCCAAATCTATCTCACAATAAAAAGGAGGAAAATCATCTGCATGCAGTAACTAAACTATATCCTTAGAAAAATTATTCCTCTTTTTTTCTTCCTTTTCTTTCCTTCCTTTCTCTCTACCTGCTTTTCAAAATAGCTCTTATTTCCTGAAAAGTGAGTCCTATTAATAATACCTAATGTACCTGGCCCAATGCACATCCAGTTGCATATTGCATGGGCCTGAATTGTTTTTAAAAATTCCATGATTAAAAGCTTGCATTCTTTTCTATCAAATAGAAAACATTTGGCAAGAAAATTCTAGCAAAACACCAAACCCATTTATGACTAAAAACTGGAAAGACTTTTTACTCTGGAGACTTTTGAAAGTCTCTGTACAGTCCTGGCACTACCAGCCATAAAAAGGAAGGGGAACAAGGCTTTTAATTAAAATAGTCATTTGCATAATATAGCTTACAGTGGGAAATTTTCTTGAAGGATCCCTGCCTGTCGGAATGATAGGTAGACCTCTGCATAATTCATCCTAAACAGTCACAAGTAACACAGCGAGCACATTAGAGATTGCTTCTAAACCGACCAGGCAGCTCCATTTAAAGGGCCAGTATGGTAAGGCCATATAAGGAGAGCTTTGCTATTACTCTATAACTTCACTGCCCATGCCTGCTGGCTTCACTATTGATGATAATATAAATAGACAGCGAGTGACAATTTAAAATGCTAGCTATTGAACTACTCTAATCTTAAACCAAAGAAATTATGTCATCAAGACTGACTTAAAAGAGCAATGTCTAAATACAGCTGTTATTTGTGAACAACAAAAATGTTGCCATTATATCATAGGACAATGTTTAGAAAGAACTGAACCGGGACCTGGGTCTTCAAAGCATCTCTGATTCCACATTATCTGGGTAATCCCATATTTTTTAAAAAGTTCCTATTAAATGGGTGCCTAAACTATAAAGGCAGCTAATTTGCAAGAAAGAACTGGGGAATAAGACAGCCGGAATGAGCCCTGTCAACATCAAAACAAATATTATACATTGACCTCAGAAACTTTTCTGTCCAAAGAACCACAATTTGATGGGATTAGTGTATAGAGAAATTTATATTCCAAGGCATTATTATAAACAATAGAGCAATAGTCCGGCAATTACTGGAGTTTAACAGCTAAGTGTGGTCAGGGAAAGAGTGAGAGAGAGCCCTACCAGTGCTGCCGTCATCCCAAGCTAATTGTGGGCATACTCAAAGCTGTGTCTCCCTAAGGAACAACATCAGAGGCTTAACAACGTAGGGGTGGGAGACATATAGCAGAGAGAACAAGGGAGGGACTTTAATAATCTAGCCAATCGCTAAACAAATAAATAAGAAAATAACAATAACCAGCCCCAGGGTAGTGCCCAGAGTAGCTATATTATCAAAAATAGTTACCAACAAAAAATGATGAGGCAAGCAAAGAAACAGGAAAGTAAGATCCATTCTCTGGGAGGTGGGAGAGCAAACAACATAAATTTCCTGTCAAAACAACCAGATGTCAGATTTAACAGAAAAATAGTTCAAAGTAGCCATTACAGAAATAAAGGAAAGTAGCCGAGCACAGTGGCTCACACCTGTAATCTCAGCACTTTGGGAGGCTGAGGTTGACGGATTACCTGAGGTAAGGAGTTTTAGACCAGCCTGGCCAACATGGAGAAATCCTGTCTCTACTAAAAATACAAAAATTAGTCACACGTGGTGGCATGCGCCTATAGTCCCAGCTACTTGAGGAGGCTGGGGCAGGAGAATCACTTGAACCCAGAGGCAGAAGTTGCAGTGAGCCGAGATCGCGGCACCACACGCCAGCCTGGGTGACAGAGCAAGAGTTCATCATAAATAAATAAATAAATAAATAAATAAATAAATAAATAAAAGCATGATTAAAGAAGTAAAGAAAGATATATTGACAATGTTATACCAAATAGAGAATACCAATAAATATAAATTTTTAAAAAAAGGAACCAAATCAAAATTCTGGAGTTGAAAAGTGTAATGACTGAAATAATGTATTTGCTAGAAGGTCTCAACAGGATGTTTGAACTGAAAGAAAAAGGAACTCGTAAACTGGAAGATAAATTGACAGAGATTATGAAAGCAAAGGAACAGAGAGAAAAAAAAAATGATGAGGAAAAAATAAACGGGCCCTCACAGAAATATGGGACACCATTAAATGCACCAACATGCACATAAAGGGAGTATCAGAAGGAGATGAGAAATGAGAAAATTCATAACCAAATGAGATTTCACCAAGAATTCAAAGTTAAACATCCAAAACTCAAATAATGTAGTATGTCACATAAGTAAGCTAAGAAACAAAAATCACATGATTGTCTCAATAGACACAGAAAAAGAATTTGAAAAAAAATCTATTACCCTTTCATGACAAAAACATTGAACAAATAGGAATAGGAAGAAATTTCCTCAACCTAATAAAGAGCATCTATAAATATCCACAGTTAACATCATACTTAGTGGTGCAAGACTGGATGGTTCCCCTTAAGATAAGCCACAAGACAAAGATGTCAACCTTCACCACTTCCATTTGACATTGTACTGATGTTCTAGACATGGCATTAAAAAAGGAAAAGAAATAAAAGGTATACAAATTGGAAGAGGAGGCAAATGATCTCTATTTGCAGATGACATGATCTTATATGCAGAAATCTTAAAGTAGCCCAAAAAACTATCGGAGCTAGTGAATAAGTTCAGCAAGACTTCAAGATTAATATACAAAAATCAACAGTATCTCTATACATTTGCAATGAGCAATCCAAAAATGAATTAAGAAAACAATTCTATTCACAGTAGCATCAAAAAGGACGTAACACTTAGGAATAAATTTAATAGAAGTACAAAACTTATACTCTGAAATCTATAAAAACATTGTTGAAAGAAACAAAACATCTAAATAAACAGAAAAGACATTTTATGTTCATGGACCAAAATATTCAACACTGCTTAAATGGCAATATTCCCCAAACTGATCCATAGATTCAATGCAAACCCTATCAGAATCCTAGTTAATTTCTATGCAGGAAGTGACTGATTCTAAAATTCATATGAAATTGCAAGGGACTCTGAACAATTAAAATAATGCTGAAAATTGATAATAAACTGAGGAATCACACTTCCCAATTTCAAAACTTAGTATAAAGCAACAGTAATCAAAATAGTGTAGTACTGACAAAAGAATAGATATATAGAGTAGTCGAACAGAATTGAGAGGCCAGAAATAAATCCATGTATCTATGGTCAACTGATTTTCGATAAGGGTGCCAAGACTAGTCAATGAATAAAGAATAGTCTTTTCAACAAATGGTACTGGAGTAACTGGATAGCCATAGGCAAAGGAATAAAGAATAAACACTTATCTCACACTCAAATCAACTCCAAATTGATCAAAGACCTAAATGTAAGGGCATATAATTATAAAAGTCTTAGAAGAAAACATAGGAGCAAATCTTTATGACCTTTTTTCATATGAAACCAAAATCTTGAGCAGCACATGAAAAAAACTGATAAATTGGACTTTGCTATGGTTTGTCCCCACCAAAACTCATGTGGAGGCATGGTCCTCATTGTAGCTATGTTGGGAGCTTGTGCCTTTAAGAGGTGATTAGGTCCTTAAGAGGGATTAATGCCCTTTAGGGGTAAATTCTCACTCTCACAGGACTGGATTAGTTATCATGAGAGTGGATTGTAAAGTGAGGTTGCCTCTCGTGTTTGGTCTCTGCACATGCTCACTTCCCCTTCATCTTATCTGCCACATTATGATGCATCATGAGGCCCTCACCAGAAGCCAACCAGATGAGGCCACTCAATCTTGAACCATTCAGCCTCTAAAACTGTAAGATAAATAAACCTCTTTCCTTTATAAATTACCAAGACTCGGGTATTCAGATATAACAACAGAAAACAGATTAAAACAGACTTCATCAAAATTTTTAAATATTGTGTTTTAAAGAAGCCAGTCACAAAAGACCACATCCTATATGATTCTATTCATATGAAAGTCCAGAATAGGGAAATCAATAGACAGAAGGCGGATTGTGGTTGCTTAGGACTGGAATCAGTGAGAGGGAAAATGGGGTGGAGGAGCAAGAGTTGTATTAATCATGGTTCTCCAAAGACAAAAAAATCAATGGGATGAATATATAGAGAGATTTGCTTCAAGGGATTGACTTACACAATTGTATTAATCAGGGTTCTCCAAGGAAACAGAACCAATATGATATAAAGACAGATACATGAGACGGGCTTTATTATGGGAATTGGTTCATGTGATTATGGAAGCTGAGACGTCCCACAATATTGTGTCTGCAAACTGGAAAATCAGGGAAGCTGGTGGCATAGCTCAGTCCAAGTTCAAAGGTGTGAGAACAAGGGAAATGGGTGGTATAATTTTTACTTCGCGACTATGGGGTGACAGAGCAGGTGTGGAGGTTTTGTTACAATTCTGAGTCCAAAGGCCAGAGAACTTGAAGTTCTGGTGCCCAAGGGCAGGAGAAGATAGATGTCTCAGCTCCAGAAGAAACGGCAAATCATCTTTCCTCTGCCTTTTTGTTCCATTCAGGCCCTCAAATGATCATATGATACCTACACATTGTGGAGGATGAGGGCACATCATCCTTACTTAGTCCTCTGATTCAAATGTCAATCTCTTCAAGAAGTATCCTCACAACCATACCCAGAAATAATGCTTTACAAAGTATCTGAGTATCCCTTTACCCAGTCAAGTTGATACCTAAAATTAACTATCACAGGCCAGGCACGGTGGCTCACACCTGTAATCCCAGAAATTTGAGAGTCTGAGTTGGGTAGATCACTTGAGGTCAGGAGTTCAAGACAGCCTGGCCAACATGGTGAAACCCCATCTCTACTAAAAGTAGAAAAATTAGTAGAAAATGGTGGCAGGTGCCTGTAAGCCCAGCTACTTGGGAGGCTGAGGCAGGAGAATCCCTTAAACCCCCGGGAGGTGGAGGTTGCAGTGAGCTGAGTTGTGCCACTGCACTCCAGCCTGGGCAACAGAGTGAGACTCCGTCTCAAAAATAATAATAATAATAACTATCACAATTATGGAGGCTGGCAAGCCCAAAATCAGCAGGGTGGGCCAGCAGGCTATACACAGCATGAGCCAATACCGCAGTTCAAGTCTGAAGGCCAGAATTCTCTCTTGCTTGAGGGAGATAAGTCATCTGTTTTTTCAGGTGTTCAGCTGATTCGATAAGGCCCAACCACACTATGGAAGGCAAAATGTTTTGCTCCAAGTCCATTCGTTTAAATATTAATCTCGTCCAAAAACATCTACACAGAAATATCCATAATAACATTTTTGACCACTTACCTGGGCACCATGACCCAGCCAAATAGACACATAAAATTAACCATCACAGAAAGGATAAAAGTAAGAGTTTATTTTTTTAGGTGATGAAAATGTTCTAAAGTTGATTGTGGTGACAGTTAGAGATTAGAAAAGTTTAATGGTTTTAGTCTATTTTGATGACTAGGCTAAAAACCATTGTATTAAATAAACAGTTGAATTGTATTAATTATATATCAAGAAAGCTGTTTTCTAAAAGGAAGAGCAGACTCCAATGGAAATCTTCATATCCTTGGAGAATGAAAAAAAGTTATTTTACCTGCATTTTTTTAAAAAGCTGCACATCTACAGATACCACGAAAACCTAAATTACTCCTCTGGAATGGTAACCAATCAGTTATTTAACAGGTATTTATTAAGACTTATCCCAGAACATTGCTGAATACATAGACAGCCCGCCAAAGCACATGCTGATGGATTGATTTATTGCTCCCATAGTGGAATCGGATGATTTTCCTAGGGAAAAAAATATACTCCATTCAATTATCTAGGAGCTTAGAAAAAATAACAGTATTCTGCTGCTAATAGTAACCCTTGGAAATTCCATGCAAAGTTCACTGAGCAACACAGAAATGCAATCCCTAATCTATATGAGCTTATATTCTAGTTAGCAAGACACACTACCAGACACAAAACAAAACTATAAATAAAACCATTGTTTAACCTTAAAGCGACCATAGCTAAAGGGGCTCCAGTCCAGAAAAAATAAGAGAAATAATATTTATCATTAAATACTTCATGAAATCCTACCATGCACATAAGTGGATTCAGGCATACACACACCATACACACACGCATTTATACATACTTCCAAAGCCCAGAAAATAATTTGCAACTTAAGCCTTATTCCTGATCTAATCACTACTGCTACTTGTATTTAACAGTCTCTGTAGATTATATTTTCTAAATATCAGGAATAAATACAACACACAACAGTCTAATGAAAAACTAAGATGTTATACGCAAAAGGATTCAGCTTATTTGTTATATAGTCACAGTGACACCCTAGGGTGACTGGTCTGTCACCAGCCAGAAACCTCTGTGGCCAGTAATGCCTCTGCTTGGGGTTTGCTTGCACCTGCTGGGCTCATCCACCTAAACGGCCTGGCAGGCTGCGCTCAATTCGCACTACCGGCCTGGATCCAATGCCTGCCAAGGGTGAGTCAGGCATTGAGTGGTGAGAGGTGTGTGAGTGAGCAAGCATGGGTCCAGCCACTGTGCACAGCCAGGCATGCCAGCTGTGGCAGGGGGGCAGCTCCAGGCACTGGCATAGATGCCGGCTCCATGTGAGGCTGTGACTGGACCAAATGTAACACAAGTGGCTTCTGCTGCAGGCACCAACATCTAGATAAAGGAAATGTGGTGGCACCTGAAAGCTTGGAGGCACGAGTAACCACGGAACTCCAAAGAGGGTGTTACAGTGTGTCACAGCCCTAGACTGGGGAGCCCTGAGGTCTGGACTCCCAGAAGGGCCACAGCTCTTCTCTCCTTCTCATCACCCACAACGTGGCAAGCATGGAACATGTTTCAGCCCCGTTTGTATTACAGCTCTTTCAGTCCCACCATTCAGCAGGCCCCAAGTTTTTGTCCCACATCCAGGAAGGAGATACACAAACAACTGGAGGGTGAGCGATGCAGAGAGGATCTTCATTGAGCAACAGAAAAACTCTCAGGAGACCTGAAGTGGGTCACTCCTTTGGGTAGCTCCTTTCTGTAGCCAGGTCATTCTGATGAATGTCCAGCTCTCAGCAGAGAAGAGACCTATGGTGGGTAGCTCCTTTCCACAGGCAGGTCATCCAGGTAAGTGTCCAGCTCTCAGCAGAGAGCAGAGTTATGGTGGGTAGCTCCTTTAGGCAGGCAGGTCATCCTCAAGAGTTGAGGAGACCTGAAGTAGGTAGCTCCTTCTCACAGCTTATAGTCCCAATGTCTGTGTTAGTCTGGCTGAGTCTGGGGTTTTTGTGGGCTCAGAAAGGAGGAAGTGCATGCTGATTGGTCCATGGGCAGCCATGGAAAAAAGCACCATAAAGTTCTCATCTGGGCAGTGGATTCTACCCAGAACTCACAGCCTAGCCTGGCCTCCAGGCTTCAAGCTGTCCCTGGTTAGATGGCGGGGTTTCACTGGGGACTTGCCCTTTTCCACCAGGAACCTGTCTGCCTCCTGCCATCATCGACATGCCATCCACAGTGCCCAGGCTCCTCATGCCAAGGGGCACCTGCAGGCCTGCACAGAGCCACCCTCAGCCCCTACCAGCCTCCCTCCAATGCTCGTCAGCACCCAAAGTCTAGAAGGAGCCAAGGTTGCAGGGGGCTAGCATTTTAGTGCCTCTCTGAGTGCTCACACATGCAGCTAGGTCACAATAGCACCCAGGCTTGGCTACAACTTTGCTCCACACCAGAGAAGGTGCCGGGAGTGGGGAGAGACAAGGAAGCAGGAGTGGGCACTTCCAAGCCTGTGGGGGGAAGGGGGCTTCCTGGGCCCCTAATAGTGCAGGGATCCCCAGGTCTAGAGCCACAGCTGGGAAGCTACAGCTGCACCCAGGAGCACAGGTCTCCTGCCCTACTGACTCAGCAGAGGGCAGGGCTCTCACCTGCTCCCGCCCCCTCTGGCTCTGCAGAACAGGGCAGTCTCAGCCACACCTCCCCCGCTGCAGCCCACGTCTTCACAGAGGCCATTCTAGATGGGCTGCCACTGTCATTAATTTAATTCTAAAATTTTTTATATAATTATTGCTATCTCGTACATGTGGAAGTAATTTTACAAAGATATAATAACAACATCAAAATCAAGTTCAATAATACTATATTGGTGAAAGAATATCAAAAACATAAAATTTCAGGGATAGTAACAGTCTGCAAAACACCATCACATACAGTATCTCACTGATTTTTCACAACAGTCCTTGGAGACATTATTATTATTATTAAATATGTAATTCTTATTTTACATATGCAGAAACTGGGACTTAAATGACTCATCATCCAAAAAATAATGTCAAATCTAGGAATCAAACTCCAGTCTTTGGACTTCAAATAAAAATTTCTACATTGCAATTGAAAGTAATTGTTGCCTCAAGCCAAAAATTAAGACTACTCAGAAAGGTGTCTAAGACTCTACTTATCTATCTTAATCTGTTTTCTGTTGATTAAAACAGAATACCTGAAACTGGGTAATTTATAAAGAAACTAATTATTTCTCACAGTTCAGGAGGCTGGGAAGTCTAAGGTCAAGGGGCCACATCTGGTGAGGCCCTTATAGATGGTGGGAACTCTCTGCAGAGTCTCAAGGCCATACAGGCATCCCATAGGAAGGGTGCTGACTATGCTAGCTCAGGTCTCTCTTCTACTTCTTATAAAGTCACCAGTATCACTCCCATGATAACCCATTAATGTATTAACCTATTAATCCACTAATCCATGAATGGATAAATCCATTCATGAGGCAGTGCCTTCATGACCCAATCCTCTGTGGAAAGCAGTTTGGAGATTTCTCAAAGAACTAAAAATAGAATTACCATTCAACCCAGCAATCCCATTACTGGGTACATATCCAAAGGAAAATAAGCCATTCTACCAAAAAGTCACCTGCACTCATGTTTATCTCAGCACTATTCACAATAACAAAGACATGGCATCAACCCAGGTGTTTATCAATGGTGGACTGAATAAAGAAAATGTGGTAAATACACACCACAGAATACTACACAGCCATAAAAAAGAACAAAATCATGTCCTCTGCAGAAATATGGATAGCTGGAGGCCATTATCCTAAGTGAATTAACACAGAAACAGAAAACCACATGTTCTCACTTATCAGTGGGAGCTAAACAATGGGTACACATGGACACAGAGATGGGAACAATAAACACTGGATTCCAAAAGGGAGACGACAGGGAGGAGGGCAAGCGTTGAAAATTTACCTATCAGGTACTATGTTTACTACTTGGACAATGGGATCAATAGACACTAAAACCTCAGCATCACACAATATATCCATGTAACAAATCTGCACATATACTCCTGAATCTGGGGGAAAAAAAAAAAAACCGGCCCCACCTCTCAGTACTGCCACATTGGGGATTAAGTTTAAGAATGAGTTTTGGAGAGGACAAACATTCAAACCGTAGCACTATCAAGAGAGAGTTTTTAAAGTGCAGCAACAGCAGCAGTGAAGAAACTTTCAAGTTCTGTACCAGTCTAGGCAAAAAGAAAATACAACATTTCTGCAAACTACATCTTTTCATTTTCCTCTAGTCCTTTCCTACTACCAAAGCAATATATCTAAAAGAAAGAAACTGCAAATTCCCTATACTCTGTGATCTTTATATTCCATGAAGAATATAATTAAAATATATAATTATATTTTATATATTATATTTTGTAGTTATTATATTAGGTCCGATGTATATGTGGTTTCTGCTGACTCTTACTCATGGTGTTGTGTTTATTTTGGGTTTGA
>NW_012106653.1:2278776-2297776 GCF_000951045.1 Mandrillus leucophaeus
CAGGTGATTCTGATGCACACTAAAGGTTGAGAACCACTAGTCTATAAGAAGCATAGTATTCATATTTGAAGATATGAATGTATAATCATATTCTTTATGGAATATAATTATATACTACATGCTGTTTATTTTACTGTATATAACATATAATTATGTATTATATTCTGTTTAACATTTTTTAAAAGTACTTAAGTCCCACTTTCACAAAATAAAAAACACAAATCTTAAAACGAAGGATACCATTTAACTACATAATCATCTCTATAACAAACTAGATCTAATAGCAAAATATAGCCTCTGTGGGAAACCACAAATGGTTCATGTTAACTCCAAAGACTACTATGTATATCTGCAAATGCTCACCTAGAAAAGTCCAACTTTGAATTTATTATAATCATTAAGTGGGGCATCAGCCAGCAGAGTTAGAGACGTATTATATTATCTCTGACCCCCACAATTACAAGGACAAGATTTACAATTAGAAATGAACATCAAGATATTGTGCTAGAAATTAATGTTTGGCTTTGGTGTTCTCCAGGCTTGCAGCAATATATAGTTGATCATATAAACCAGGGAACAAATTAAGCAGCACGTCCAATTTCTCTGTGGTTCCACTGCCCTCTAGTGGCTGTTTTGAAACTAGTTATTAACTGATAGCCTTCAAAAGTCAACGGGGATTCTCAAAGAAGGGAGGGGAGAACACCAGCATCAGCAACATCCGGGAACTTTTTTAAACATGCATATTTCAAGTCCTACCTAATGCCTGCTAAAAAGAAACTCGGGGTAGGGGCCAGCAATGTGTTTCAATAAGCACTCCAGGTGATTCTGATGCACACTAAAGGTTGAGAACCACTAGTCTATGAGGATAGTATTCATATCTGAAGATGTGAATGTATATAGGTGCATATGAGTGTTCTTTTATGAAAATATTGCTCATAATTATTTTTCTGCTTTTTTAAATTTCAAAAGGCCTCTTATATGCACATAATAATCTAGAAAAATCTCATAATTTAGTTGTGGAAATTTAAGTGTTGTAAAGCCATGACCGAACCATATAGAACATAAGAGGATAAAATTAATTAAGTTCATTCTATATTAAAAGTTCATTTTAAAAGCTTACTATTTAGCCAAAACATCTGACCAGGATCTTCCCCTTTATTTCTTGGCTATAAAACCAATAAGAAAACGTTTGTTGGATGGAATGAATACTTAATCTATGTTTCTGTGGGATACTTAGCATTCGAACTCCTTAGTAGATGTATAATACATTATTTCCTACCCTTTTTCCCATTACATATATTGTTAACGGGATTGTTCAAGCTAACAGAGACACAATTCAAGCTCTACCTTGAGCTAAAGCTGGAAAATATGTAGGCTAAACGTTTTTAAAAATTATATCATAGGCAAATAAATAATTTAGGCCTGGCATGGTAACTCATGCCTGTAATCCCAGCACTTTGGGAGGCCAAGGCAGGTGGATCACTTGAGGCCAAGAGTTTAAGACCAGCCTGGCCAACATGGCAAAACCCAATCTCTACTAAAAATACAAAAATTAGCCAGGCATGGTGGTGCACACCTGTAGTCCCAGCTACCTGGGTGACTGAAGCACGAGAATCACTTGAACCCAGGAGGTTGAGGTTGTGGTGAGCCACGATCACACCACTGCACTCCAGCCTGGGTGACAGAGCAAGACTCTATCACAAAAATAATAATTTTTAAATCATGCATAACTTAGCATAGCTCTAGGTAACCTATTCATCAGATAAAGACAGCATGGTTTCAAAAAATAAACTGGATTTGAGGTGAGAAATCCTGAGATTTGATCTGTGTGAACTTTGGCAAATTATTTAAACTCTATGAACCTTGGTTCTCCCAGTTAAAGGGTAGTGATGACAATAATATCTATATTGCAGTTTTTATCAGTGTCATTAGAGATGAGAGAGAACTAAATGTTAAATTTAAAAAGCTTTATACATCTTGTCCAAGTAAATATTACAGAAAGATTTTACTTTTGAGGTGAAGTCTCGCTCTGTCACCCAGGCTGGAGTGTAATGGCATGATCTCTGCTCGCTGCAGCTTCTGCCTCCCAAGTTCGAGTGATTCTCCTTCCTCAGCCTCCCAAGTAGCTGGGATTAGAGGTAGCCGGGCTAATTTTTGTATTTTTAGTAGAGATGGGGTTTCACCATGTTGGCCAGGGTGGTCTTGAACTCCTGATATCAGATGATCCACCTGCCTCAGCCTCCCAAAATGCTGGCAGAAAGACTGGCAAATATTACAGAAAGATTACTGAAAATGTTATAGATTAATAAGAAGGTGGGTATATCTCTTATTGCACAAATCCTCTCACAAATAACCACTATGAACTCTGGACAAAATACTGACAATTACCTGAAAGCACTTGACAGCAAAAAAAAAGCAAGCAGACACTGGAGAGTGGTCGACATCTGGAAGAAGGAATGGCACTGAGTCAGAGCAGACCCCACTCAGCACATCAACTACACAAAATCCAAATTTAAAAACCTACAGTTTTAGTGGTTTTAAGGCCCAGAGAATGGAGTATGCGATGACCACAACTGCTGAAAAATGAGGTGGAAAATCTAGGAGAAAAATAGAACCAACAGAAAGGAAGTCTCACTTCATATATTAATTCTGCCCAAATTTTAGGCTGACCTTGAACTATGCATATAAGGGAACACCCTATGCAGCCCACTGAAGGTTAAATAAAGATTGTTTAGAGTTCAGAGCTTAAAGTTCAAGTTACTGCCTGCTGAAAAGAAAAAAAAAAATGTTCCTCTGAAGAACAAAAATAATCAAGAGGATCTAAAATGTATCAGTCATACCATCAAGGACACAATTCAAAAATAGTAGCCATATGAGCAAACGTGAAAATGTAACCCATACTCAAGAGAAAAGGCAATCAATGGAGACCAAGCAGCTTAACTTCTTTTCTCACCTTCACCCCACAAACATACATGCAAACATATACAACAAACATGCAGAAACAGGGAGCTATGTAATTATATAAGAATTATGTGCCCAAGGTAAACCAAAGATTTCCTGCCTCCTACAAGAGTATATGGTTCACACTGATTAACTTTCTCAAAGAGTAGTATAGGGGACATATTACTGAGTTTTTGCCCAGTTTTAATCAGGTTATTTAGGCTTTTTTGTTGTTGTCCAGTTATAGAAATTATTTACATACTCTTAGAAATAGACAGTTCTCAAAGAAGATATATGAATGGCCAATAAGCACATAAAAAGATGCTTAACATCACCAATCATTAAAGAAATCCAAATCAAAACTACAAAGAAATATCATCTCATATTCATTAGGGTGACCATTATCAAAAGAAAAAAAAAACAGAATACAACATGTGTTGGTGAGGACATAGAGAAACTGGGGCATTTATGCACTATCGGTGGGATTGTAAAATAGTGCAGCCATTATGGAAACAGTATGAAGGTTCCTCAACACAACTAGCATATGATCAAGAAATCCTACTTCTGAATAGGATTTAAAACAGAATTACCATGTGATCAAGTAATCCTACTTCTGAGTATATATCCAAAAGAACCAAAAGCAGAATCTCAAAGAAGTATTTGTAAATCCAAGTTCACTGTTGCACTATTCACAATAGCCAAGAGGTGGAAGCAACCCAAATATCCATTCGTCAATCCATTCATCAATGAATGAATGGATAAAGAAAATGTGGCACATACATACAATGGAACACTATTCAGCCTTAAAAAAAAAAAAGTAAATCTTGTCACATGCTAAAATATGAAGCTCAGAGACATTATACTCAATGAAATAGGCCAGTAACAAAAGACAAATACAATATGACTACACTTATATGTGTCTTAGTGTGTTTTCTCCTGAATACCAGGGACTGGGTAATTTATAAAGAAAAGTTTACTTTACGCATGGTTTTAGAGCCTGGGAAGGCCAAGAGCATAGCACTGGCATCTGGTGAGGGCCTCTTTGTTGTATCATAACATGGTAGAGGGCATCAAATAGTGAGGACAAGAGTGTGCTAGCTCAGGTCTCTCTTCCTTTTCCTATAAAACCACTAGTCCCATCATGGGGAACCCATCCTGATAACCTTATCTAATCTAATCTTAAATACTGCCCAAAGTCCCCACCATTTCCAAATGCCATCAACATACATATTTGGAGATTAAGTTTCAAACACATGAAATTTTGGGGGCACATTCAAACCATAGCAATAAGGTATCTAAAGTAGTCAGACTCATAGAAACGAAAAATTATAATCGTAGTTGCCAGGGACTTGGGAAAGGAGGAAATGGGGATTTGTTCAATAAATAGAGAGTCTTAGCTTTACAAGATGAAAAAGTTCTTGAGATCTGTTGCACGAGGTGAATACAGTTAACACTGGTGAACTATACACACAAAAGTGATTAAGATGGTAAATTTTATATGTTTTTACCATAATTTTTAAAAATAAAAACAATTTAAAAATATGACTTAGATACAACTATTCTAGCACAAATAGGAATAATATAATTATGTTAACAGTGCATTAATTCAGACAAGCTAGGAAATCAGTAAATAATGAAATGTCAAACCTCTCAATTGCATACCAATTCTCTTTCGTACTTATGAATTGGAGATTTCATGGATGAAAGCGTAGCAGATGCTAAAAATTTGTTTTCTTCTTTCCCTTCCTTCCCTTTTCCTCTACTCAACCTGTCCCCAACTGCAAATATATGCACTGAAGACAATAAAGGAAAAAATCATAAAGTGTTCTGCTTTTCTCTTCCCTTTGCAGTCCTCCACAACAGGTACAGTAGTATTAGTTCAGGAACAAGGAAGAAAAATGGGAAGGAAGCTCAATTCCAGCCTTCTCATTATGAAAACCAGACCATTTCTTACATTTCAGGCTCAAGATGGCAGCTCTACCAGGCAGCAGAAAGATATCTGAGTACCCAAGATCTTCAAAATCAAATGAGAAATTAATTTTAAAAATAAAATACTACTATGTACCTCCTATTTCACAGAATTAATTTCAAATTAAAGGTGGCAAAAATAAGAGACAATACACTCACATAATACACATTTTCTTTACTAACCAATGAAATAAAATATAAGAAAATATATATCATAAATGAATAGCTTATTCCATTAGGAAATATCTCATTCTACATTCTCTTAGAACTGGTTTTCCATCAATTTCATCACATTTTGTTTCTTCACTTCTGTTGGGGTGAAAAGTCCCATAATAAACAATAAGAAAAAGAATTCCAAGAAGAAGAGTAAGAACTATAGTGATACTGATAGGTATAAAATAGTCTGAATTAAAAATAGTGAGAGGGCAAACCCAGAATACAATCAATATGCCCAAAGTGCCCAGTACCCTAACAATATAATAACAAGACATTGGACACTTGGTATTCTGTCCCTTAATATTAAAAAACGTAAAGATAAGAATGAATCCAACAACAATCCTATATAAGAATTCCATACTTACAGAAGTACAAAACTGGGTGTTCTTTTTAAATGCCCATATTACACCTAACAACCAAAGAAATAACAACATAAATAAAGCAATCTTAACATTTAAGAATAGTAGAAGTACAACACTCAGCATCCACGATAATAATGTAAAAAACTTGTAAAAGAGATATGTGATTTTGGGACATAATCCATTAAGAAGCTTTTTGTCAGGTAAGGATTTTCTTAAAGCTACTTGATAATCAACAGTTGACCAAGAAATAGCACAGCAAGAGACCATGGTAGCCGCATCTACAAAACAAAAAAATAAAAAAGATATTGTTATAGGAATAATAATAAAATATTAAATTACTATATCCCATACATGCTATATCTACATACACACACCCACAAACACGTCAGGTACTTTACTCATCTCATCTAATCTTCTGAAGTAGACATTAATACATCATATATTACATATGAGGGAACTGAGGCTTGGAGAGATACACTGCTTGACCCAAGCTGCGAAGCTAGCAAGTTGCGGAACTGAGATGTGAACCTGATTCCAAAATGGATAGATTTATCCACTATATTAGACTGCTTTATTATGATTTTTTTTAATTCATGGGAAAAATTTTATTGAGCAACTGATATGCTCTGTGAGTTAAGAGACTACACTTATAATCCTAGTTTTTCTAGGTTTTTTGACCGCGATTTTAGGCATACACCCAATTCACTAAAAGATAATAGCTTCAAGCAGGGGTAAGGGAAGGAGAAGAGGAGGGGTAGAGAGAGAGAAAGAGGGTTAAACAGAAAATTTAATATGAGATATTAAACAAGCCCAACTTCTCATATCCTGAAGATATTGAAACAAGTGAATGAGTATGTTCTAAAACTTACAAATTTCTGTAGGATTTACATCTCCACCCCATTTTTTCTCAACAAATAACAGAAAAGTAAGTTAATTGCCACTTTGTTTCTTTCTTTCCTTCTTTTTGAGATGGAGTCTCACTCTGTCACCATGGCTGGAGTGCAGTGGTGCAATATCGACCTCCACTTCACAGGTTCAAGTAATTCATCTGCCTCAGCCTCCTAAGTAGCTGGGACTACAGGCCCACACCACCACACCCAGCTAATTTTTGTATTTTTAGTACAGATGGGGTTTCATCATGTTGGCCAAGCTGGTCTTGAACTCTTGACCTCAAATGATCCACCCAGTTCAGCCTCCCAAAGTGCTGGGATTACAGGCATGAGCCACTGCACCTGGCCTACTACTTTCTATATAATATGATTGAAAGGCAGACTTACAAAAATTTATCTATTGATGAAGAAAATTAGGACAGGACCTTTACAAATGCATTTGCATGCTCTCTTGGTTTTAGCATACACCACTGTACCTCATTAGTCAAACTTTATTGGAGACTGATGTGAGTAACAATAAAACTCCAGTCTACTGCAAAGAAGGCTCTGCATGAATTACTCTTTCTCTATTGTAATTCCCAACATGATAAATTGGTTCTGTCCACACAGCGGCAAGGTGAACCCACTGGGTGGTTACAAATCTGGGGCCTCATCCAGCAATGCCCTTGTGACTACCAGCACATGGTTCAGTAGTCCCACTCTGGCAATGGATCCAGAGGCCAGCCCAAGTGGCTGCCTAGTTCTCTTGGACTGGGGGCTGACTCTGCTACTCTTGGCAGTGCTGCCCACCCAATGTGCATGGATTTAACTATAATAAAGAAATAGTCCTGGTAAGACATCCCATTACTATAGCCCCCTCACAGGGTATCTATAGCTCCATGGCAGAGTGTCTGTAGCTGTAACCCCATTACAAGGTGTCTGGTTTGGTGAGTATCCTAGGCACTGCCAATGCCTCCTTCCTTCTCCCAAATGGTTCTGTAGCCCCATGATGGGGTGTCTGTCCACAGCCCCATTGTGGGGTATCTGTTTGTAGCTCCACCATGGGATGTCTATCTCAATTCAGCTCCTTCGGGGGTCTTGGTTTGTCTATAACCCCACTGGGGAGTGTCTGTCTCAGTTCAGCTCCTGGGGAGTCATGGTTGGCTCTCCCTAACTAGTAGGAAGTCTTGGTTCAGGAGACTTCTCCTCAGTCAGGAAGATTTCAGGGAGATTTCTCAGACTGAGAATAGGAGGATAGTTTGGATGAGATACTCTTGGAGTTCTTGATTAGGAATCTGATTTGGAAGGCCTTCTGTCTTTCTTGTCTTAGCGCACGTTTGTACATGTGGAGGGGATCTCAGAAGGAATTGTCTACAGAAGTTCCACAGTCCTAACTCAGAGAACTTTCCTTGTCTGGTTACATTCCATGAGCCTGAAAGAATGCTCAACAGGCCTGTCTCAGGGTGACTATCCACTCTTCACCTTGCCCAGAGACCACCCGTTGTGAATTACCATTCAGAGGTCATCCTTCCCCACCTAGAGCAGATCAAAGTCAACAGGGGACCAACAGGAGAAAGTTTGAGCTTTGACAGGTTGATATTGGATGCTGAATGAGGTGACTGGTGTCTGTTTTGTTATGTGTATTTTGCTAGAATGGAAAATGTTAATTCGGTTCCTCATGCAGCCCATTAGGCAACATCTTGCAAAATTGAGAATCTTTTGTCTATGATTCCATAAGACAGAAAAAGTGGCTTTTGTAAAGTGGCTGGAACCCCACAGCTATGGCACATCAAGCAGGATCATCAAAAGTTGCTCCATTCTTCTGGAAGCTGCAGAGAAAAAGAACCTAGAAACCTGGTATGCCAGCAAAAAAAAAAAAAAAAGCATATGAAATTCTTACCAGCCAAGTTTCTGGTCTCTTTCTCGCTCCTTCTCTATGTGTGTATGTAAATGGTAGACATCACTATTTGTCTCCTCTGCATGAGTCTGATTGATAGAAGAAAGGATTTGTGAAACTAGCCTTAGGCTGTAGCAAATCTGGTGTGCTGTGTGCTAAGAATTTGTCTTCCTGTGTTATTCTGTAATAGGTATCACAGGATACAATGAGGGTTTAGGGCCCCTATAAGGCTGCTTTTCAAGCCAGCCCCAGCAGGCTGGTCATTTACAAACTTTGCTGTGGGTCCCTGAAACCAATACTGGATGAAATTTCTCTATCTTGTTTTGTGTCCTTAAGAACTTAAACCTTGCAACCATGTGGGGATACTTTCCCTTGGTTTCTGCCATCCAGAGGACAGAAATTTTACGGTTCATATCATAGCCCTAAAATTATCTTAAGCAATCAAGAGCCTTTGCAAGCTTGAAATTGACTGCTCTAGACTTCTTCTGGGAAGAGGAATAGAAACTGCTCAATGCTGTGTAGCTCAGTAGCTAAGGCTTTGTTTTTTGACAATGGTAGTCCAGATTCAATTCTTGGCTTCCGGAATAATTTCTCTCTGGTTTATTATGTGTGTAAATTTGCCACATATTAAGGTTTTTTTCCCCTCAACAATCACTTCTGATTTCCTGTCTTGAATTTTCCTTTCTCTGAACTATCCTTGGGGAGATTATAAATCTTCTTTTTTAAAAAAATGCTTACCATCTCTTTAAAACACTTTATGCATCCATGGTTAAGTTATAACCTTAGTTAAAAGTTATTAATTTCATGTGGAAAGTTACTTGTGGTAGAATTCAAAAGCCAGAAATATTGGCTCTTCTGGCTAGAGTCTGGTAACAAGAAATTTAAAAGAATTTTTCTTTAGAAAAAAAAGAGCTCTATGGAGAAAACTGTAAAGGGTTCTAAAAAAGTTTATAAAAATATTACCTTATGGTCAAACTAATTTAAACTATATAGATTTATAATATTTTATTTAAAAAACTAGCTTTAACATTGAAGATGCACTAATGCAAACATGAAATTTGGTTTTCTCATTTGAAAAAGATTTTTATGTAATATTAAAAGATAATGAAAGGGGGGTTTTTGCCCCTTTGGGTAAATGGCAGGGAAAAAGGGGGAGGAAGGACAAGATATTAGTTGGCCTCTTGCTATCTCCATTGGGTCTTGTTTGGAAAACTAAAACTCTTCTATCAGAGTAAAGGGTTTTGCTTTAAAAATATTTTTTTTGAGTTACCACCTCGGATAAGTAAATAAACTGTGATCCCATTTTGTGATATCCAATGTTTTATGCCTTTGATATCTGACAAACTTTCCAAAATCAAATTATAAAGTATGTCACTTTCTGACCTAATTAATCCTTTAGACATTAGGTCCCCTGAAGTCCAAAAATGATGTGTTGGCTTATTTGGTATAAAAATCATACAGGAAGCACTGTCAAATTTAAAATGGTGTTTGGCTTTCTTTGGGCTATATTTGTGTAAATGTGTTATAGGTATATGCTCCAAAATTATGTGAAACTCCTACACTTCTGATATGACATAGTATATGATATCATTAAGAATTATAATTATGTTAAATTATTGTGTGCCACAGAGGTAACACATTTTCTTGTTAATTGTGTCTTTAACTATGGCTGCCTTAAGATTTTTTGTCATCCATAGGCAATGTTGCCTTATTTTGATCCTCTTTAAATGGTGGTTTCCTAATCAGCTATAAAACATTGACAGGTGCTCTTGAATGCAAGTTTCTTATAACTTTGGGGATTATGACATTAGAATAAAGAGAAAAAACTTCCAAGACTCCCATGGAGAGCTGAAATATTCATGAATATCAAGCAGAACAGGGGTTAACTGAACTATTAGAAGACTAAAGTAATCTTTTTCTGACTTTTTTGCATAAAACATTGCTGATCCTTTTTGTTTCCAGAGCCAAGAAAACTTTTGAGCTATTTACAGCTTTTAACAATTTAGTAAAATATATTCCTATGAACAAAATTTGGAGCATATTTGTTTCTCTACCTAATTTATCCAGAATTTGGAAACTAGTTGTGAGTATTCTCAACTTATGGCAGTATAGTTATTTGCATAAGTGCAATAAGAATCTTCTTTTGTAACAGGACACAATTGGAGAAATTGGTTATTTTACCAAGACTTTGACTGGAATGGCATACTTTCTTTAAATAATCAAGGTTGACTTATAGAGCCAATAACAGCCCCTAGGGAAATCTGGCCTCATACTCTGTCTACACAGTCCCTGTACAAGGTTCCTGACCTGTGGTAAGAAAAGAATGTCACTTTCTAACAGGCCTAGGAGCCCCAAGTTATCCTGGGACCTCAAGAGAAGAGGAATTTTCCCAGCTCATAGGTATTTGAGGTACAAGCACATGGCTGGGCTCGGCTTTAAAAAAATCTTATCTGAGATTCCCTATGGAACAGAGTTCCACCAAAGCCAATGTTAAAAAGCCTATGTGAAAAATAATCTTGCCGCACTGTATGCAATAATCAGGCCAATTACAATAAGACTAAAGTTCATTTTGTAAACAAATTAGTTCTCTTTGATTTGTTTTTCATAAAAATGGGGACTGGAGAGAGAAAAATTATGCTTCAAAAGAAAAAACTATAGAACACCTGCTGTTAACTGTTCTTGAGTTTTTTTCTGCAGTTTGGACAAAATTCTAAATTTTTTGTGGGCTACAAGTTCCCAAACTAATGCTCTCAGATTTTTACTTTTAAAACTGGGAACTGCACTCCTTATCTTAGAGCTCATCATTTAGCTTATAGTATGCTACTCCCTTAAATGCTGTACTAAAACTATAGATGACAATACTAACGCCTTTAACATGCAAGCCTTGGAAGCCCAGCCTGCTCTGTGTGAATATGATCAGACAGTTGCAAAGTGGTTCCACTCCTCTCACCTTGGGGTCAACACCTACCACCACTATGCCCCTGATCAGCAGGAATAAGTTAGAGAAGTCTTCGCCCTTTTTCCATCTTCGTTAGCCAACACCTTAAGATTAAGAGGTATAAAACCTAAAGAGAGGGACTGAAATTGCCACTGCAAAATTACACCTTAGACAGTGAAAGAGACCTGACGTAACCAACTCCATCTTGCTTCTAACCTCCAAGCTCTCCTTGTTCATTCCTAGGCATAGGTTGATCTAACTTTGGGAGGAGCATAGTTTCTAGTTTTTAGTTTAAAAAAAGATAACAGGCCTTTCCCAAAACAAGCCTCTTTCTTGCCTGGGGACTAAACAGCCTTTGTAGGACTAACAAATTAGCCATGAGATTAGAAATTATGGTTTAGGAGTCATGCAGCTGAAGGTGACAAGATTCTGACCCTACCTGAACTGCTCCTAAGAGCAGTGCTTGAGATATTTTGCAGACCCTGCACTTGATGGATCAGGTGGCACTACCCAGATCAATAAACTGGCTCATCTGATCTTGTAGCCCCCACCCAAGAACTGATTCAGCACAAGAAGACAGCTTCTACTCCCTATGATTTCATCAGTGACCTGACCAATCAGCACTCCCAGCTCACAGGCTTCCCCTACCCACTAAGTTGTCCTTAAAAACCCTGATCCCCAGGCCAGGCATGGTGGCTCACGCCTGTAATCCCCGCACTTTGGGAGGCCAAGGCGGGCAGATCATGAGGTCAGGAGTTCGAGACCAGCCTGGCCAATATGGTGAAACTCCATCTCTACTAAAAATATAAAAATTAGCCGGGCTTGGTGGTGTGCGCCTATAGTCCCAGCTACTCAGGAGGCTGAGGAAGAAGAATCAATCGAACCCAGGAGGCAGAGGTTGCAGTGAGCCAAGATCACGCCACTGCACTCCAGCCTGGGTGATAGAGAGAGACTTGGTCTCAAAACAAACAAACAAAAAACTCTGATCCCCAAATGCTGGGGAAGACTGACTTGAATAATAATAAAACTCTGAAGTCCTGAAAAAAAAAAACTTGTCTTTTTAATTCAAAAACATTTTAGTTAAAACATAATTTTCCCCTAAATTGCCCCATGATATCTTTTTTATAATCAGTTTTAATTTTTATCAAATTAACACAAAGGGACTTCCAAAAGTTCATGGAAAATGGAACTAAAAGATAAAACAAAAAGATAAACTTTATTTTTTAACATAAGCTCCATCAAGATCAAGACATTTCTATAAACCATGGTACCAGTCACATAGTCCATCCCTAAAGAATCGAGGGTCCTGGAAATTTAACCATGTCAATGCAGTCTTTTTTTACATTATTAACTCAAGAAAAATGGGTACCTTTTAACAGATTTTTTTAAGGAAACAAAAAGAAATCAGAAAAAGCCAAATCAGGACGGGCGTGGTGGCTCACACCTGTAATCCCAGCACTTTGGGAGGCCAAGGCCGGTTGATCACCAGGTCAGGAGATCGAGACCATCCTGGCTAACACGGTGAAACCCCGTCTTTACTAAAAATACAAAAAATTAGCTGGGCGTGGTGGCGGGCACCTGTAGTCCCAGCTACTCAGGAGGCTGAGGCAGGAGAATGGTGTGAACCTGGGAGGCAGAGCTTGCAGTCAGCCAAGATCGCGCCACTGCATGCCAGCCCATGCAACAGAGCAGACTCTGTCTCAAAAAAAAAAAAAAGAAAGAAAGAAAAAAAGGAAAAAAAGCCAAATCAGGACTGTAAGGTGGATGTCTAATGATTTCCCATCAAAACTCTCACAAAATTGCCTTTGTCTGATGAGAGGTGTAGGAGTATTGCTATGATGGAGATGGACTCTCTTGTGAAGCTTCCTTGGGCATTTTTCTGCTACAGCTTTAGCTAACTTTCTCAAAATACTCACCATAAGCAGATGTTATTGTTCTTTGGCCCTCCAGAAAGTCAACAAGCTAAATGTCTTGAGCATCCCAAAAAACTTTGGCATCTTTGCTCTTGACCAATCCACTCTTGCTTTGACTGGACCACTTCCACCTCTTAGTAGCCATTACTTTGATTGTAATTTGTCCTCAGAATCATACTGGTAAAGCCATGTTTCATCTACTATTACAATTCTTCAAAGAAATGCTTCAGGATCTTAATACCATTTGTTTAAAATTTTCATTGAATGCTCTATTCTTACCTGCAGCTAATCTGGGTGCAACAGTTTGGGCACCCACTGAGTGAAAAGTTTGCTCAAATGTAATTTGTCATTCAGAACTCTGTGTGCTGAACCAAGTGAGATGTCTGTGGTGTGGGCTATAAATGTTTCTGCTGTTGTCAGTCCTCTGCAATTCAGGAACAAACAAAATTAATTTTTTCTTCATGTACTGACGTGGATGATCTGCCACTAAGGTGTTCAACATTGTTTCATCCATTCTTAAAATGAGTTATCTATTTGTAAGCTGCTGATTTCTTTGGGGCATTGTCCCCATAAAGTATTCATAAAGTATCAATGATTTCACTATTCTTCCAACCAAGCTTAACCATAAATTTGATGTGTGTTCTTGCTTCAATTTGAATATTAACAGAATTCATATTGCTGTGATGGGGCACTTTTCAAACTGCTATCTTGTCCTTCTTAGTGCCTCAAATTGGATTCTGCTTAGACACATTATAACAAGTTAGACTGAGTTTATCTGGGGAGAAAGAAAATGTAAAATCCATTCGTAGTTTTTTTCATAATATGCATTTCCCCAAACGTTTTGTTGTTTTTTTGTTGTTGTTGAGATGGAGTCTCACTGTGTCACCCAGGCTGGAGTACAGTGATGCAATCTAGGCTCACTACAACCTCCGCCTCCTGGGTTCAATTGACTCTCCTCCTTCAGCCTCCTAAGTAGCTGGTATTACAGGTGCCCACTACCATGCCCAGCTAATTTTTGTATTTTTAGTAGAGACAGGGTTTTCCAGTGTTGGCCACGCTGGTCTTGAACTCCTGACCTCAAGTGATCTGCCTGCCTAAGCCTCCCAAAGTGCTAGGATTACAGCCATGAGCCACCACACCCAGCCCCATGAACTTTTTTAAGTCCTCTCGTACATCGTTTTTAAAAGTCAAAAAGTTCTACAGAGTATATAAGAAAAATGGTACCTTGCTCTACATCGCCTCACCCCTCAATTGTAAACCCCAGAAGAAATCACTATTAACTCTTCTAGCTTTTCTCCTGAAATCTATTGTCATATTTATGAATAAAATATATATTGTGCTTAATGTATTTTGTACACTGTTTATTGATTTCCTATTTGGAAAAGGAAATGTTAACATATACACATATATATACACACACTTCTTCCATTTTCCTCTCCTTCCCCCATCCACCCAAAAGAGCAACATCAAAATTTTTGGTAAATATTTGGTGTTTGCCTTATGATATGGTTTGGCTTTGTGTCCCCACCCAAATCTCATCTTGAATTGTAATCCCATAATTCCCACATGTCATGGTGGGAGATAATTGAATCACAGGGGAAATTTCCCCCATGCTATTCTCATGATAGTAAGTTCTCATGAGATCTGATGGTTTTATAAAGGGTCTCTGCCTTCATTTTGCTCTCATTCTTCCTCCTGCTGCCATGTAAAGAAGGATGTGTTTGCTTCCCCTTCCGATATGATTGTAAGTTTCCAGAGGCCCCTACCAGCACTGCAGAACTGTGAGTCAATTAAACTTTTCTTTATAAATTACCCAATCTCAGCCAGTTCTTTATAACAGCATGAGAATATACTAATACAGTAAATTGGTAACAGAAGTGGGGTGCTGCTATAAAGATACCCAAAAACAGAGAACCCAGACTAAGATGGCCGAATATGAAAAGCTTCGATCTGCAGCTCCCAGCAAGACCAACGCAGAAGGTGGGTGATTTCTGCATTTCCAACTGAGATACCAGTTCATCTCATTGGGACTGGTTAGACAGTGGGTGCAGACCATGGAGGGTGAGAAGAAGCAGGGTGGGGTGTCACCTCATCCATGAAGTGCAAGGGGCCAGGGACCTCCCTCACCTAGCCAAGGGAAGTCATGAGGGACTGTGCTACCAGGTCCAGATACTATGCTTTTCCCATGGTTTTTGCAACCCACAGAACAGGAGAACCTTCATGTGCCTGCACCACCAGGGCTCTGGGTTTCAAGCACAAAACTGGGCAGCTGTTTGGGCAGACACCAAGCTAGCTGCAGGAGTTTTGTTTTTTTTTTCCTAGCCCAGTGACACTTGGAACCCCAGCAAGACAGAACTGTTCACTCCCCTGGAAAGGCAACTGAAGCCAGGGAGCCAAGTGGTCTCACTCAGTGGGTCCTACACCCAGGGAGCCCAGCAAGCTAAGAATCACTGGCTTGAAATTCTCACTGCCAGCATAGCAGTCTGAAGTCAGCTTGGATGATCAGTGCGGGGAGGGGTGTGCGCCATTACTGAGGCTTCAGTAGGCGGTTTTCCCCTGAGAGTGTTGAGAAGTTCAGATTGGGCAGAACTCACCACAACACGGGAAAATGGCTATGGCCAGGGTGCCTCTCTAGATTCCTTCTCACTGGGCAGGGCATCTCTGAAGAAAACACAGCAGCCCCAGTCAGGGGCTTGAGGATAAAATTCCCATGTCCCTGGGACAGAACACCTGAGGGAAGGGGTGGTTGTGGGTGCAGTTTCAGCAGACTTAAACGTTCCCACCTGCTGGTTCTGAAGAGAGCAGTGGATCTCCCAGGACAACATTTAAGCTCTGCTAAGGGATAGACTGCCTCCTCAAGTGGGTCCCTGACCCCCATGCCTCCTGACTAGGGGGTACCTCCCAGCAGGGATTGACAGACACCTCATACAGTAGAGCTCCAACTGGCATACGGCCGGTGCCCTCTAGGATGAAGCTTCCGGAGGAAGGAGCAGGCAGCAATCTTTGCTGTTCTGCAGCCTCTGCTGGTGATACCCAGGAAAACAGGGTCTGGATTGGACCACCAGAAAACTCCAGTAGATCTGCAGAAGAGGGGCCTGACTGTTAAAAGAAAAACTAACAAACTGAAAGCAACATCAACATCAACATAAAGGACACCCATCCAAAAAACCACATCCAAAGGTCATTAGCATCAAAGATCAAAGGTAGATAAATCCACAAAGATGAGGAATAACCAGCATAAAAAAGCTGACAATTCCAAAAGCCAGAATATCTATTCTCCTACAAAGGATCGCGGCTCCTCTCCAGCAAGGGCACAAAACAGGATAGAGAATGAGAATGAGTTTGACGAATTGACAGAAGTAGGCTTCAGAAGGTGGGTAACAACAAACTCCTCTGAGCTAAAGAAGCATGTTTTAATGCAATGCAAGGAAGCTAAGAACCTTGATAACAGGTTACAGGAACTGCTAACTAGAATAATCAGTTTAGAGAAGAACATAAATGAACTGATGGAGCTGAAAAACACAGCACGAGAACTTTGTGCAGTATACACAAGTATCAATAGCCAAATCAATCAAGCAGAAGGAAAAATATCAGAGTTTGAAGATCAACTTAATGAAATCAGTCAGGCTTGAAGACAAGATTAGAGAAAACAGAATGAAAAGGAATGAACAAAGCCTCCAAGAAATATGGGACTCTGTGGAAAGACCAAACCTATGATTGATTGTTGTATCTGAAAATGATGAAGAGAATGGAAGCAAAGTTAAAAAAAAAAAAAAAAAATTCACGATATTATCCAGGAGAACTTCCCAAACCTAGCAAGACAGGCCAACATTCAAATTCAGGAAATACAAAGAACATGACTAAGATAATCCTCAAGAAGAGCAACCACAAGACACATAACCATCAGATTCTCCAAGGCTGAAATGAAGGAAAAAATGTTAAGGGCAGCCAGAGAGAAAGGTCAGGTCATCTACAAAGGGAAGCCCATCAGACTAACAGCAGATCTCTCGGCAGAAACTCTACAAGCCAGAACAGAGTGGGAGCCAATATTCAACATTTTAAACAAAAGAACTTTCAACTCAGTATTTCATACCCAGCCAAACTAAGTGTCATAAGTAAAGAAGAAATAAAATTCTTTACAGACAAGCAAATGCTGAGGGATTTTGTCACCACTAGGCATACCTTACAAGAGCTCCTGAAGGAAGCACTAAATATGGAAAGGAAAAACTGGTACCAGCCACTGCAAAACCACATGAAAATATAAAGACCTATGACACTATGCAGAAACTGCATCAACTAATGTGCAAAATAACCAGCAAGCATCATGATGACAGGATCAAATTCACACACAACAGTATTAACCTTAAATGTAAATGGGCCAAATGCCCCAATTAAAAGACACAAACTGGCAAGTTGGATAAAGAATCAAGACCCATTGATGTGCCATATTCAGGAGACCCATCTCACATGCAGAGACATACATAGGCTCAAAATAAAGGGATGGAGGAATATTTACCAAGCACATGGAAAGCAAAAAAAAAAAAAAAAGAAAAAATCAGGAGTTGCAATGTTAGTCTCTGATAAAACAGACTTTAACAAAGAAGGGCATTACATATTGGTAAAGGGATCAATGCAACAAGAAGAGCTAACTATCCTAAATATATATGCACCCAACTCAGGAGCACCCAGATTCATAAAGCAAGTTCTCAGAGATGTACAAAGAGACTTAGACTCCCACACAATAATAGTGGGAGACTTTACACCCCACTGTCAATATTAGATCAATGAGACAGAAAATTAACAAGGATAATCAGGACTTGAACTCAGCTCTAGACCAAGAGGACCTAATAGACATCTACAGAACTCTCCATCCCAAATCAACAGAATATATATTCTTCTCAGTGCCACATAGCACTTATTCTAAAATTGACCACATAATTGGAAGTAAAACCCTCCTCAGGACATGCAAAAGAATGAAAATCATAACAAACAGTCTCTCAGACCATAGTGCAATCAAATTAGAACTCAGAATTAAGAAACTCACTCAAAACTGCACAACTACATAGAAACTGAACAACCTGCTCCGGAATGACTATGGGGTAAATAACAAAATAAAGTCAGAAATAAATAAGTTCTTTGAAACCAACGAGAACAAAGACACAACGTACCAGAATCTCTGGGACACAGCTAAAGCAGTGTTTCGAGGGAAATTTACAGCACTAAATGCTCACATCAGAAACCAAGAAAAATCTAAAATCGACACCCTAACAACACAATTAAAAGAACTAGAGAAGCAAGAGCAAACAAATTCAAAAGCTAGCAGACGACAAGAAACAACTAAGCTCGGAGAAGACCTGAAGGAGATAGAGAAACGAAAAACCCTTCAAAAAATCATTGAATCCAGAAGGTGGGTTTTTGAAAAGATTAACAAAATAGACCACTAGCAAGACAAATAAAGAAGAAAAGAGAGAAGAATCAAATAGACACAATAAAAAATTAAAGGGGATATCATCACTGATGACATAGAAATACAAAATTCCCTCAGAGAATACTATAAACACCTCTATACAAATAAACTAGAAAATCTTGAAGAAATGGATAAATTCCTGGACACATACACCCTCCCAAGACTAAACTAGGAAGAAGTCAAATCCCTGAATAGACCAATAACAAGTTTTGAAATTGAGGCAGTAATTAAGAGCCTACCAACCAAACAAAGCCCAGGACCAGAGGGATTTGCAGTTGAATTCTACCAGAGGTACAAAGAGGAGCTAGTACCATTCCTTGGGAAACTATTCCAAACAACAGAAAAAGAGGGACTCCTCCCTAACTAATTTTATAGGCCAGCATCATCCTGTCACCAAAACATGGCAGAGACACAAAAAAAAAAAAAAAAG
>NW_012106653.1:2299117-2306324 GCF_000951045.1 Mandrillus leucophaeus
TTAAACTAAAGAGGCTCTGCACAGCAAAAGAAACTATCATCAGAGTGAACAGGAAACCTACAGAATGGGAGAAAATTTTTGCAATCTATCCATCTGACAAAGGGCTAATATCCAGAATCTACAAGAAACTTAAATTTACAAGAAAAAAAACAACCCCATCAAAAAGTGGGTGAAGGATATGAACAGACACTTCTCAAAAGAAGACATTTATGTGGCCAACAAACATAGGAAAAAAAAACTCATCATAATGGTCATTAGAGAAGTGCAAACCAAAACCACAATGAGATACCAACTCACACCAGTTAGAATGGTGACCATTAAAAAGTCAAGAAACAACAGATGCTGGAGAGGATATGGAGAAATAGGAACACTTTTACACTGTTGGTAGGAGTCTAAATTAGTTCAACTATTTTGGACAGAGTGGTGATTCCTCAAGGATCTAGAACTAGAAATATCATTTGACCCAGCAATCCCATTACTGGGTGTATACCCAAAGGATTATAAATCATTCTACTATAAAGACATTCACATATATGTTTATTGCAGCACTATTTTCTACAGCAAAAACTTGGAACCAACCCAAATGCTCATCAATGATAGACTGGATAAAGAAAATGTGGCCCATATATGCCATGGAATACTATGCAGCCATAAAAAAGAATGAGTTCATGTGCTTTGCAGGGACATGGATGAAGCTGGAAACCATCATTCTCAGCAAACTAACAACCATCATTCTCAGCAAACTAACACAGGAAGGGAAATCCAAACACCCCATGTTCTCACTCATAATTGGGAGTTGAACAATGAGAACACATGGACACAGAGAGGGGACCATCACACACTGGGGCCTGTTGGGGTATCAGGGGCAAGGGGGCAAGAGTATCAGGACAAACAGCTAATGCATGCGGGGCTTAAAACCTAGACGATGGGATAATAGGTACAGCAAACCAACATGGCACATGTATACCTACGTAACAAACCTGCACATTCTGTACAAGTATCCCAGAACTTAAAGTAAAACAAAAAAATAAATAAATAATAAATATAAATAAATAAATAAATAAATAAACAAACAAAGATACCCAAAAATGTGGAATCGAGTTTGGAACTGGGTAACAGGCTGAGGTTGGAACAGTTTGGAGGGCTCCGAAGAAGACAGGAAAATGTGGAATAGTTTGCAACTTCCTGGAGAATTGAAGGACTCAGAAAACTGGAAGATGTGGGAAAGTTTGGAACTTCCTAGAGACTTGTTGAACGCCTTTGACCAAAATTCTGATAGTGATATGGACAATAAAGTCCAGGATGAGGTGGTCTCAGATGGAGATGAGGAATTTGGAGGGAACCGGAATAAAGATTACTCTTGCTTTGCAAAGAGACTGGCAGCATTTTGCCCCTGTCCTAGACATCTGTGGGATTTTGAACTTCAGAGAGATGATTTAGGGTTTCTGGTGGAAGAAATTTCTAAGCAGCAAAGCATTCAAGAGGTGACAGAGCATAAAAGGTTGGAAAATTTGCAGCCTGACAATGCTGTAAAAAAAGAAAAATCAATTTTCTGAACAGACATTCAAGCACACTGCAGAATTTGCATAAGTAATAGGCAGTCAAATGTTAATCACCAAGACAATGGGAAAAATGTCTCCAGAGCATTCCAGAGACCTTTACTGCAGCCCCTTCTATCACAGACTTGGAGGCCTAAGATGAAAAAATGGTTTTGTGGGCTGGACCCAGGACCCCCGTGCTCTGTGTAGCCTCAGGACACGGTTTCCTGCATCCCAGTTGTTTCAGCTCTAGCTATGGCTAAAAGGGGCCAATGTAAAGCTTAAGCCATTGCTTCAGAGGGTGCAAGTCCCAGGCCTTGGCACCTTATAAGTGGTACTGGGCCTGCAGAAGCACAGAAGTCAAGAAGTAAGATTTGGAAACCTCCACCTAGATTTTAGAGGATGTATGGAAATGCCTTGGTTTCCAGGCAGAAGTTTGCTGCAGGGGTGGATCCCTAACTGAGAACCACTGCTATGGCAGTGCAGAAGGCAAATGTGGGGTTGGAGCCCACACACAAGGTCCCCACTGAGGCACTGCCTAATGGAGCTATGAAAAGAGAGCCACCATCCTCCAGACCTCAGAATGGTATCTCCACCAACAGCTTGCACAGGGCACCTGGAAAAGCCACAGACGCTCAACGCCAGCCCAGGAAAGCAGCCTGGAGTGGGGACGTACCCTGCAAAGCCACAGGGGCAGAGCTGCCAAAGGCCATAGGCGTCCACCTCTTGCATCAGCATGACCTGAATCTGAGACATGAAGTCAAAGGGGATCATTTCAGAGCTTGAAGACTTGACTGCCCCACTGGATTTCAGACTTGCATGGGGACTGTTGCCCCTTTGTTTTGGCCAAATTCTCCCATTTGGAATGGGTGTATTTACTCAATGCCTGTACCCACTTTGTATCTAGGAAGTAACTAACTTGCTGTTGATTTCACAGGATCATAGGTGGAAGGGACTTGCCTTGTCTCAGATGAGACTTCAGACTTGGACTTTTAGGTTAAAGCTGGGATGAGCTAACATTTTGAGGGACTGCTGGAAAGGGCAGGATTGTGTTTTGAAGTATGAGGACATGAGATTCGGGAGATGCCAGGAGAGGAATGATATGGTTTGGCTTTGTGTCCCCACCCAAATCTCATCTTGAATTGTAATCCTATAAGCTCCACATGTCATGGAAGCGACACAGTAGATGTAACTCAATCACAGGGGCAGCTTCCCCCATGCTATTCTCATGATAGTAAGTTCTCACAAGACCTGACGGTTTTATAAGGGGCTTCCCCCTTCATTCAGCTCTCATTCTTCCTGTCACCATGTGAAAAAGGATATGTTTGCTTCCCCTTCTGCCATGTTTGTAAGTTTCCTGAGGACCCCCCACCACAGCACTGCAGAACTGTGAGTCAATTAAACCTCTTTCCTTTATAAATTACCCAGTCTCAGGCAGTTCTTGACAGCAACATGAGAATGAACTAATACACATTGTTATAACTACATAAGTGCAGTGGTTTTATTGCTTACTTTTCAAAAAAAAAAAAAAACACACACTATATTTCCTTTCTTTTAAAATGTTTCATTATTCCTGGAGTTGACAATTGCCTTGTTTCCCTACTTGGTTAGTTTCCATAACCCTATAATTATTTCTTAGCAAAATCTTCAAATTAATTAATAAAACTCTTCTATATACAGCTACTAGTTCTTTATTTTTCTGGTTTTTTAGAACACTATCCTCCCGCTCTAAGCCAGTTGCTCTTAAGTCTTGCTTCCAATCTTCCTGTAACTTCCCTTCACCTCTCTTCTACATTGCCTTCCTATTTCCTTGTTCTCCTATCATCTTTCTTGGTTTACTCTCACGTTTTGATGAAACTTTTGTCAGGCCTTCCAGAAAAAAATTTCTCAGAAGCAAAATTTTTTGAGACTTTGTATATCTCAAAACATCCTAATTCTACCCTCATACTTGATACAGTTTTGCTAGAAATAGAATTCAAAATAAAAAAAAAAGTTTTCCATTGAAACCTTAAACTTACTGTTCTATTATGTTTTAATTTCACTGTTATGGTTAAAAATTTCATGCCATTCAGTTTTTCTATCTTTAGTACATTACCTTTTTTTTCCTCTCAAATCTTCTAGAATCATCTTTCTTTGCTTCTCTGAAATGATATAATGATGTGCTTGATGTGAGCTATTTTTATTCACTCTTTTAATCTAATAACTCATATCCTTTAATGATATGCCCTGTTTTTATTCTTTGGTGATTTCTCTAGAAATCATAACATGAATATTAAGCATATCAAAGTTTAAGGCTAATCAATATTGTTACTTCAAAGATGAATATATCAATAAGATGGTGAAGCTAAAATTTCAGGGACTCTTACTTGCCCAGTCTCCTTCCAACCCTAGCAAAGCCTCATGTGTTCTCTTTGTCACGTATTTTTATAAAATTTGCAAAAATAAGACATTTTAATTGCAGTTGATTAAATTCCCTGTCTCTTTCTACTCTTGCTTACTTTCTCTCACATATTCCCCTAGTATGTTCAAGTGACTGTGGGTATTTTGGGGATGTGGCTAAGGGAAACTAAGTTGAGACTACATTTAGTTTAAGCATAGGGGAAATGTTTACATGATTTGCTTCAATATGTAAGATTAGTGAGTGGCGGAGCTAGGATTCCAAGGCAGTGTACCTGATCTTAACATTTATTCACTAAATTGTCTTTCAGATGTCAACAGGTCTTTCATTCCTAATGTGAGGGCACGATAGTCTATTCTCATCTAGTTGACACTATTATTTGACATTTTTGCCAATTTCCCACTTTCCTACCTGCTTCTAACATTTTTTCTATCATATTGCTGCCCTAACCTGTATCTTACACTCTGTTCAAACTAAATTTGTGCCATTGTCAAACTATGCCTTTGTTATGCCTTTTCCTCAGTCTAAAATAACTTTGTCCAATGACATTATTCTTAATTCTGTACTTATTAATTCAGAGATTTTTATTAATTTATTTGGCATTAAGTACTGACATCAGTGAAGAAAGTAGAGAACTCTCATGTTCACTAAATAAGACATCAACAGGGAAAGGACTGTCTATGCAATAAATGGTACTGGGATAACAGGCTAGCCATATTTAGAATACTGAGACTGGACCCCTTGCTTTTACCATATACAAAATCAACTCAAGATGGATTAAAAACTTAAACATAAAATGTAAAATTATAAAAACTCTAGAAGAAAATCGAGGAAATACCATTCTGGACATAGGCCTTGGCAAAGATCTCATGACAAAAACTACAAAATGATTGTAGGTTGCGTGCGGTGGCTCACGCCGTAATCACAGCACTTTGTTGAGGAATTTTGTGTCTATGTTCATCAAGGATATTGGCCTGGAGTTTCTTTTTTTCTTGTGTCACTGCCAGGTTTTGGCATCAAAATGATGCTGACCTCAGAGAATAAATTAGGGAAGATTCCCGCCTCAATTTTTTGGAATAGTTTCAGTAGAATTGATACCAGCTCTTTTTTATACATCTGATAGCATTCAGCTATGAATCCATTTGGTCTAAGGTTTTTTCTGGTTGGTAGGTTTTTTGTTACTGATTTAATTTCAGAATTCATATAACATAATTTTGTACATAGTTACTACAGAAAATTTGGAAATTCAGAAAAGTATTTTTTAAATGAAAACAATCATTCATAATTCCTCCACCCAGAAGCAGACACACTTAACATTTTGCATATTTTCTTCCAGATATTTTTCTATATAATAATCTCTTTGTAACCTTAAAAATGTGCTGGCAGAAAATTTTATAAACTTTTTTGGCTACATTCTATGTTATAATCGTTTTCTTGTGTCATTAAAAGTTCTTTGTAAACACTCTAGTGGCTACATAATGTTCCATATTAACAGCCTACAATAATTTATTTACCAATTTCTCTATTGTTAGAAAATTGAATTATATCTCATTTTATGCTATTTTTGAATAACTTATCTCAATTTCCTACTTCAATAAGAAACTATATAGATGAAAACTGAACATAAAGATAGCTATCACTGGATCTCATAGATAGTCCAGATGCTATGTATCCTTGGGAATCATCATGAGATCTCCCATAATACAGGCTGTAAGGTCTACATTTTGAACTTCTAACTTCAGAACTATATAATACAGAACTGTTAAGGGTTCTGCATCACATAGAACCCAACCCATGAATTATTTGCATCAAAAAAAAAAAGATCTCATACACAATAGAGATCTCATACACACAATCATTTTGTGTCTTCCTAACAATCAAAGTAAAGGTAAAAATATTAGAAGGGGCTATGTACTAGAGGTTTACAAGAAAATGGGAACAGAGACACTGTTTAACTGATATCACGTGTGAGTCTAGGACAGCAAGAACTCCAGAGAAGATAACAATCTTACTCCCTGAAATGAATCCCAGAATAAATGGAACCCTAGTCATTAATGCAATTTGGGACTATTATTTAGCAAATAAATCATTTTTTAACATCTCAAGTTAATTACCTATAAAAGGACTTTTCAAAAAGGAAGATAGAAATAAACTTTTCTTTAAAAAATGAACATTTTTACCTTAACGAGCAAATCTACTGTAAAACAGCAAACACATTGGCCAACTTGCAAAACATTCATTAGTTTTTTAGTATTTACACTTTTACCCAGTAATTCCACTTCTGGGAATTTACCCAATGGATATACTTTTTACATGCAAGTGATTTATGCATAACATTACTCGTTGCAGCATTTTTTCAATGGTTAAATATAAGAAACAACCTAAATTAACACAAATAGGGAGCTTGTTAAATAAATTATGGTACATTCATAATTTGCAACACAATGCAGAAAATAAAAATGAATGTGGGAAATTTTTCTGTACTAATATGAACGGATCTCCAAGATATACTATGAGGCACAAAAAACAAAGACAGTTTTTATTTTATGTTACCATTTGTGATAAGGAAAAAAGAAAAAAAAAGGACATATGCTTTAAAAACTTTTCTGAAGGAATCATCAAATAACTAACAATAGTAGTTTTCTTTCTGGGCAGATGGATACAGTATATATCCATATATTTTTTGATATTTCAACCATATTACCGTACTTCCTTTTCAAAAGAATAAATGATTTTTGAAGTATTACAAATTTCTAAAGTCAGCCAAAGATTTATATAGTTGACATAAGGTCTCAGTGGCATCCATCTAACACAAGGAGTTAAGAAAAACTTACACTGACTGAAATTCGCTTGTCCATGCTCCAGAAGAATGTAGAGTTGAAGAATAAGTTGTGGGCAGCCTTCCAGGTAGGTCTCAAATAGTCTGAGCATGCTCAAATCAGTCACTCTATCTATAACTTCTTTATGTAGATCGATTTGTTCTTCCATGAAGTTAGTAGTATTGCCGTCATACGTAAAAGCTGCATGGTAACCCCTTTTCAAGGCAAACCAATACCTATAAAGTAAACATAAACATTTCTCTTTAGTCTTATATTCTTTATAACATGTCTGTTAATACACATAATAATTTGGGAAAAGGAATATATGGGGTTTTTTTTATTATTATACTTTATGTTCTAGGGTACATGTGCACAACGTGCAGGTTTGTTACATATGTATACATGTGCCATGTTGGTGTGCTGCACCCATTAACTCATCATTTGCATTAGAT
>NW_012106653.1:2308065-2341115 GCF_000951045.1 Mandrillus leucophaeus
GTAGCTTAATGGGGATGGCATTGAATCTATAAATTACCTTGGGCAGTATGGCCATTTTCACAATATTGATTCTTCCTATCCAAGAGCATGGAATGTTCTTCCATTTGTTTGTGTCCTCTTTTATTTCATTGAGCAGTGGTTTGTAGTTCTCCTTGAAGAGGTCCTTCACATCCCTTGTAAGTTGGATTCCTAGGTATAGGTATTTTATTCTCTTTGAAGCAATTGTGACTGGGAGTTCATTCATTATTTGGATCTCTTTGTTATTGGTGTATAAGAATGCTTGTGATTTTTGCACATTGGTTTTGTATTCTGAGACATTGCTGAAGTTGCTTATCAGCTTGAGGAGATTTTGGGCTGAGATGATGGGGTTTTCTAAATATACAATAAAGTCATCTGCAAACAGGGACAATTTGATTTCTTCTTTTCCTAATTGAATACCCTTTATTTCTTTCTCTTGCCTGATTGCCCTGGCCAGAACTTCCAACACTATGTTGAATAGGAGTGGTGAGATAGGGCATCCCTGTCTTGTGCCAGTTTTTAAGAGGAATGCGTCCAGTTTTTGCCCATATTGTATGATATTGACTGCGGGTTTGTCATAAATAGCTCTTATTACTTTGAGACACATTCCATCAATACCTAGTTTACTGAGAGTTTTTAGCATGAGGGGCTGTTGAATTTTGTCGAAGGCCTTTTCTGCATCTATTGAGATAATCATGTGGTTCTTGTCTTTCGTTCTGTTTATGTGATGGATTATGTTTATTGATTGGCATGTGTTGAACCAGCCTTCCATCCCAGGGATGAAGCCATCCTGATCAAGGTGGATACGGTTTTTGATGTGCTGCTGGATTTGGTTTGCCAGTATTTTATTGAGGATTTTCAAATCAATGTTCATCAAGGATATTCATCAAGGTTCTAAAATTCATCAAGGTCTAAAATTATCTTTTTTTATTGTGTCTCTCCCAGGCTTTGGTATCAGGATGATGCTGGCCTCATAAAATGAGTTAGGGAGGATTCCCTCTTTTTCTATTGATTGGAATAGTTTCAGAAGGAATGGTACCAGCTCCTCCTTGTACCTCTGGTAGAATTCAGCTGTGAATCCATCTGGTCCTGGACTTTTTTTGGTAGGTAGGCTATTAATTATTGCCTCAATTTCAGAGCCTGCTATTGATCTATTCAGGGACTCAACTTCTTCCTGGTTTAGTCTTGGGAGAGTGTACGTGTCCAGGAATTTATCCATTTCTTCTAGGTTTTCTAGTTTATTTCTGTAGAGGTGTTTACAGTATTCTCTGATGGTAGTTTCTACTTCTGTGGGGTCAGTGGTGATATCCCCTTTATCATTTTTTATTGCGTCTGTTTGATTCTTCTCTCTTTTCTTCTTTATTAGTCTTGCTAGCAGTCTATCAATTTTGTTGATCTTTTCAAAAAACCAGCTCCTGGATTCACTGATTTTTTTGAAGGGTTTTTTGTGTCTCTATCTCCTTCAATTCTGCTCTGATCTTGGTTATTTCTTCCCTTCTGTTAGCTTTTGAATGTGTTTGCTCTTTCTTCTCTAGTTCTTTTAATTGTGATGTTAGGGTGTCAATTTTAGATCTTTCCTGCTTTCTCTTGTGGGCATTTAGTGCTATAAATTTCCCTCTACACACCTCTTTAAATGTGTCCCAGAGATTCCGGTATGTTGTATCTTTGTTCTCACTGGTTTCAAAGAACATCTTTATTTCTGCCCTCATTTCATTATGTACTAGTAGTCATTCAGGAGCAGGTTGTTCAGTTGCCACGTAGTTGAGCGGTTTTGACTGAGTTTCTTAGTCCTGAGTTCTAGTTTGATTGTACTGTGGTCTGAGAGACAGTTTGTTATAATTTCTCTTCTTTTATATTTGCTGAGGAGTGCTTTACTTCCAACTATGTGGTCAGTTTTGGAATAAGTGAGATGTGGTGCTGAGAAGAATGTATATTCTCTTGATTTAGGGTGGAGAGTTCTGTAGATGTCTATTAGGTTCGCTTGGTGCAGAGTTGAGTTCAGTTCCTGGACATCCTTGTTAACTCTCTGACCCATTGATCTGTCTAATGCTGACAGTGGGGTGTTAAAGTCTCCCATTATTATTATGTGGGAGTCTAAGTCTCTTTGTAAGCCTCTAAGACTTGCTTTATGAATCTGGGTGCTCCTATATTGGGTGCATATATATTTAGGATAGTTAGCTCTTCTTCTTGAATTGATCCCTTTACCATTATGTAATGGCCTTCTTTGTCTCTTTTGATCTTTGTTGGTTTAAAGTCTGTTTTATCAGAGACTAGGACTGCAACCCTTGCCTTTTTTTGTTTTCCATTTGCTTGGTAAATCTTCCTCCATCCCTTTGTTTTGAGCTATGTGTGTCTCTGCACATGAGATGGGTCTCCTGAATACAGCAAACTGATGGGTCTTGACTCTTTATCCAATTTGCCAGTCTGTGTCTTTTAATTGAAGCATTTAGCCCATTTACATTTAAGGCTAATATTGTTATGTGTGAACTTGATCCCGTCATTATGATGTTAGCTGGTCATTTTGCTCATTAGTTGCAGTTTCTTCCTAGCATTGATAGTCTTTACAATTTTGCATGTTTTTGCAACGGCTGATACCTGTTGTTCCTTTTCATGTTTAGTGCTTCCTTCAAGATCTCTTGTAGGGCAAGCCTGGTGGTGACAAAATCTCTCAGCATTTGCTTGTCTGTAAAGGATTTTATTTCTCCTTCACATATGGAACTTACTTTGGCTGGATATGAAAATCTGGGGTGAAAGTTCTTTTCTTTAAGAATGTTGAATATTGGCCCCCTTTCTATTCTGGCTTGTAGAGTTTCTGCCGAGAGATCTGCTGTTAGTCTGATGGGCTTCCCTTTGTGGGTAATCCTACCTTTCTCTCTGGCTGCCCTTAACATTTTTTCCTTCATTTCAACTTTGGTGAATCTGACAATTACGTGTGTTGGAGTTGCTCTCCTCGAGGAGTATCTTTGTGGCATTCTCTGTATTTCCTGAATTTTAATGTCGCCCTGCCTTGCTAGGTTGGGAAAGTTCTCCCGGATAACATCCTGCAGAGTGTTTTCCAACTTGGTTCCATTCTCCTCAGCACTTTCAGGTACACCAATCAGATGTAGATTTGGTCTTTTCACTTAGTCCCATATTTCTTGGAGGCTTTGTTCATTTCTTTTTACTCTTTTTTCCCTAAACTTTTCTCACTTCACTTCATTCATTTGATCTTCAATCACTGATACTCTTTCTTTCAGTTGATCGAGTCGGTTATTGAAGCTTGTGCATTTGTCACGTAGTTCTTGTGTCGTGGTTTTCATCTCTATCAGGTCGTTTATGGACTTTTCTGCGTTGGTTATTCTAGTTATTCATTCATCAAATCTTTTTTCGAGGTTTTTAGTTTCTTTGCACTGGGTTCGTAGTTCCTCCTTTAGCTCTCAGAAGTTTGATCGGCTGAAGCCTTCTCTCAACTCATCAAAGTCATTCTCTGTTCAGCTTTGTTCCATTGCTGGCGAGGAGCTGCGTTCCTTTGAGGGGGAGAGGCATTCTGATTTTTTGAATTTTCAGCTTTTCTGTACTACTTTTTACCCATCTTTGTGGTTTTATCTACCTTTGGTCTTTGATGATGGTGACATACAGATGGGGTTTTGGTGTGGATGTCCTTTCTGTTAGTTAGTTTTCCTTCTAACTGTCAGGACCCTCAGCTGCAGATCTGTTGGAGTTTGCTTGAGGTCCACTCCAGTTAGGCTACGCCCAGTTAGGCTCTCCCAGTTAGGCTACTCAGGGGATCAGGGACCCACTTGAGCAGGTAGTCTGTCCATTCTCAGATCTCAACCTCTGTGCTGGAAGAATCACTACTCTCTTCAAAGCTGTCAGACAGGGACATTTACATCTGTAGAGGTTTCTGCTGCTTTTTGTTTAGCTATGCCCTGTCCCCAGAGGTGGAGTCTACAGAGGCAGGCAGGCCTCCTTGAGCTGCAGTGGGCTCCACCCAGTTCGAGCTTCCCAGCAGCTTTGTTTACCTACTTAAGCCTCAGCAATGGCAGGCGCCCCTCCCCCAGCCTCGATGCCGCCCTGCAGTTAGATTTCAAATTGCTGTGCTAGCAATGAGGGAGGCTTTGTGGGCATGGGACTCTCCGAGTCAGGCATGGGATATAATCTCCTGGTGTGCCGTTTGCTAAGACCATTGCTAAAGTGCAGTATTAGGGTGGGAGTGACCTGATTTTCCAGGTGTTATGTGTCACAGTTTCCCTTGACTAGAAAAAGGAATTCCCTTTCCCCTTGCGCTTCCTGGATGAGGTGATGCCTCGCCCTGCTTCAGCTCTCACTCGTTGGGCTGCACCCACTGTCCTGCACCGACTGTCCGACATGCCCCAGTGAGATGAACCCGGTACCTCAGTTGGAAATGCAGAAATCACCCGTCTTCTGTCACTCACGCTGGGAGCTGGAGGCTGGAGCTGTTCCTATTCGACCATGTTGTCACCCCACCTCAGGAATATGTGTTTTTACTACACAATTCTTCCACAAACTCTCTCTACTACAGATTTTTTGTGAATATCTCATAGTGGCTATATTGAGATTCAGACCCTGTAAACCTTTATTGCATGTTTGATGTGCCGGTTGTGTGCTAGTTCTATTAAGTATACATAATCTCATTTCATCTTTACAATAATTATGTGAGAAAAGTAGGCATTATTCCATTTCACAGATGGAAAAACTAAAGCTGAGAAAGATAGAGTGATGTGCTGAAAGTTACAGAGATAGTAAGGGGTAGACACAGGGTCCAAACCCAGATCTTATTATTTCCAGTCTTAATCACTACTTTCTGAAAGACAAACTGCAATTTTCCATTCATGCAATTGATCTGAACTACAACACAGATAATTTCCCTTATGAGAATATCAAGGTTGAAAATGAGATTGAATTGTCCCTTAATTTAATCTAGAAAACAATTACTCAATACTTACAAGGTGCTAGGCTCTTTGACCATTACCATCCCAGAAAATATATACAACTTCAAAGACTCTTGAAATATCCCTGTTCAGGCTCTTGTTTTCAAACAATTGTAAAGTGAACACAAGTTATCATCCCATAGATAAAATCGATAACAAAAAAAATTGAAACATTTATTTAGAAGAAATCTGAGGCTAGCAGTAAGGCAACCAGTATTCTACTCTCAAAGCTTATCAAAAGTCTTTATCTATGTCTCAGTTTCCTCATGTATAAAATAAAGGCAGTGATATATGCCCTGTTTCAACCTGTTTCTTCTGCCAACGTTTCCCATTTCAGTAGATGGTAATAACATTCACAATATTGTTCAGACCAAAAATGTGGGAATAATTCCAACTCCTCTTTTTTCATGCGCTATAAAAATTCCTCAGCTAGTTCGCTTGGCTCTTGGTTCTAACTTCAAATATATCCAGAATCTAAACACTTCTTACCACTTCCACTAGTACCACCCTTGTTTAGGCAGCCAACTCTCTGGCCTGTTATTTCAACAGCCTCATAATTGGTCTCTCTGATTCTACTCTTGCTTCCCATATAAGCTATTCCCTACACAGCATTCAGATTAAACTTTTTAAACATAATTCAGATATCACTCCTCATTGGGGTAGAAAATGTTTCAATGATTTTCATCAAACTTAGAATGAAATCCGAAGTCCTTACCATATGTTACAAGGCCCTCCATGATCTACCTCCCACATATGCTCCCACCACAACCACCTTTCCATCTCATTTCTCTCCCACTTCCAGTATGGCCTCCTTGCTGTTTTTCTCAACTTAAAGGCCTTTGTCTTTGCTAATTCTTGTGTCTAGAACTCTTCTAAACTTCATATATTTTCAGTTTGCTCCTTAACTTCATTCAGGTCTCTACTCAAACATCACTTACTTATAGATGCCTTCCAGATCATACCATCTAGAGTAGTACTCTCTACCATATTCTATCCCTTTGTCCCATATTATTTTTCTTCGAAGTACTTATCACCACCTAGTACATTATTTATTTTGGTTTGTATCTTTACCTTCTCACAAGAATGTAATCTACATGAAAGGACAGACTTTGTTTTATCCATTGCTATATCCTAAACAACCAGAACAGTATCAGCACATAATAGGTGCTCAAGAAATATTTACTGAAGTAATACATGAAAGCTCATGACATTTTTTTCCATAAAGATAAATAGATGGTAGATATGAAAGGACTTTGGAAAGCTGAAAGTAAAACACAAATATAAAGTATTCCCATTGTAAACAAGACAAATATATGGATATGCAAAGATTCTTTGTCTGGCAAAAAGAAGCATATTTTTACCATCACAGTTCTGGAATAACATGATCTATTATACTCAATGTGGACTGATGCCAGGGTAGGGAAGAGTGTCAACAAAAATGATGAAGGCATGGTCTCTACCCTCAATGACCTCACAACCCAATGGGAGGGCCAAGCCTATAAACTACTAGCTGCAGTATAAGGCAGAAAAAAAATAGTCATTCATCAGAAAGGCAAACGCTGAACTGTAAGTACTGAAGAAAAAACGATTAATACTGCCTAGGATTTATAAGCAAGATTTCTAAGAAAAGTTGTGTTTTAGCCTTTTCTGGGTATCTGACATAGTAGAGAGTATGTGATTACTGTTCTTGAAGTGGTTTATAATCCAATAGGGCAGATACTATTGAAAAACTTGAGAAATTCACAAGTATAAACATACCCAGAGCATAATTATTACACGCAGCAGAAACTGAGAGAGGTAGCAGAGCAAAGTAGTTAAGAATGCAGACTCTAATAATGCCAGAATGCCATGGTTCAAATTCTGGCTCTGCTACTTCCTGGTTTAATCTCTCTGTGCTTCGGTTTCCTCATCTGGAAAATAGGGCCAATCATCACACCTCCCTCATTGGGTTGTTGTGAGAATTAAATGAGTTAATATATGTAAAATGCTTAGACCAGGACCTGGCACATGTTAAGTGTCTGTTAAAAACAAAACAGATAGTGTTGCCTACAAATGTACACATTTTAATTTCCAGTGTCTTTAGGTAGAAATATTTTCTAATTCTGAAACAATTAATGGCAAATATATACAAAGTTCTGCTTATCTGAGGGTAATTTCATCAAAAAGGGAATATGAATATAATTTTTAATCAATAGGACACTGTTTCACTTTTTTATTTATTTATTTATTTATTTTTTGAAATGGAGTCTCCCTCTGTCACCAAGGCTGGAGTGCAGTGGCATGATCTCTGCTCACTGCAAGCTCCGCCTCCTGGGTTCACGCCATTCTCCTGCCTCAACCTCCAGAGTAGCTGGGACTACAGGCACCTGCCACCATGCCCGGCTAATTTTTTGTATTTTTAGTAGAGACAGGGCTTCATCGTGTTAGCCAGGATGGTTTCAATCTCCTGACCTCGTGATCTGCCCACCTCAGCCTCCCAAAGTGCTGGGATTACAGGCATGAGCCACCATGCCTAGCCTGCTTCACTTTTATGAAACAAATGACAAATAGGCCAAAAAAAGGAAAAAGCAGAGAGGGCTCTCTTAACATAGTGTATTCCCATATTTTTATCCCTATATCTTCTTTTATTTGAAATAAAAAGCCACCAGCTTCCAGTAATGATGAATTACATTGTATCAGGCTGACTCCCCTACTGATTACAAATATAAATTCCAGACAAAATATAAAAGAAAACAAGGCAGAAAAGAGCAACAAAAGTAGGATTGGTGAACGCGAAGATAGGTGCAATAGACTAACTGTCTGTGTTACCTCAAAATTCATTTGTTGAAACCTAATCCCCAATGTGATGGTATTTGAGGTGGAGAGCCTTTGGAAGATGATAAAATGAATGGCATTAGTGCACTTATAAAAGAGGCCCTAGAGAGCTGCCCTGCCCATCCACCATGTGAGAACACCACGAGAAGGCACCATCTATGACACCAAATTTTCCAGCACCTTGCTCTTGGATTTCCCAGCCACCAGAACTGAGAAATAAATTTTTGTTGTTTAAAACCTGTATTTTGTTTTATAGCCATATCACTAGACTAACACTCAAGAGACTTAAGACCTCACTAGACTATGACTAAGGGTCAAAATAAATCATCCAAACTAAAGCACAAAGCGAAAAAACTTAGGAGAAAAAAAAATGAACAGAACAACAATAACAGGTAAAATTGAAGTCCTAGAAGAAAAGATAGAGGGGAAAAAAAACACTTGACAAAATATTAACCCAAAACATTTGTTAAACTTGATCAAAACCAGTAACATACAGACTCAAAAAGCTCAATGAACCCAAGCAAAATAAATACCCAAACACCCTACATAGGCACATCTTACTGAAATTGCTGAAAATCAAATGTAAAAAGAAAACCTGAAAAATAGACAGAGAAAAAAGACATATTCCTCACAGGGAAACAATGAGAATGCTGGCTGACTTCTCACCAGAAAGAACCAAAGTCAGAAAACAACCATATTAATAATTACACTAAATGTAAATGGATTAAACACTCCAATTAAAAGAGATTAACAACCTGGATTTTTAAAAAGAAAGACACAAATTCATGTGTTTTGCAAGAGACTCTCTTTAAACATAAAGACTCAGATAGTTTGAAAGGAAATCACCAAATAAAAAACTTGATATGGCTATATTAACATCCCAGACAAAACAGACTTCAAATCAAGGAATACTACCAGACATAAAGAGGATCAACATGTCATAATAATATAAGAATCAATTCATCATGAATACATAATATTTTAAAATCTGTATGCACCTAATGAAGCTTTAAGATACACAAAGCAAAAATTATCAAAGGTAAAGTGAGAAAAAGATAAATCCGCATTCTCAGTTGAGGATTTTATCACCTGACTCTCAGTAATTGAGAGGAAAAGGAGACCTTAAAAAAATCAGTAAGGATATAATTTAACATTATCTGCCTAATTGACCTAATTGACATTTATAGAACATTACATTCAGTAACTGAAAATATAGAAATTCTTTTCAAATGTACATGGAATATTCACCAAGTTAGACTACATGCTGGGCTATAAAAACAAGTGTTAATAAATGTAAAAAGACTGTAATCCTATGAAGTATGTTATCATAACAAATTTAAGTGTGAAATCAATAACCAAAATATTTTTTAAATCCCCAAAGAGTTGGAGACTGAGGTAAAATTTATCCTAAAGTTTTATATATATTGAACACTAATAAATTTGAACATGACTACATGACCTCTCTCTAAGGATATTTAAATTGAAAAATAGGTAAGAAGGAGAGTGCAACTATTTAATGCCCATTTAACTTCATAGAAGGGCCTAAGAATCTGTGGGAGGAGGGAGATTCAACTCCCATTGTATTCATTTTTATATAATTTAAACTTTTTCATATGTACTAAAAAGAGCAAAAGTCATTTCCATATTTTAAATAATTCAAATGCCTTCCATATATCCATCAAAAGAAAACTCTCCTTTGGCGCAGAGAGGTTTTTACCACAAATCACACATAAATAGAAATGCAAAACTGTCATTTAATTTATATTCTGGAAAATGAAACATCCCACTCCACAGACCCCTGAACAATAATGGCATACATAGTAGTAAGAGGTACACATACCTAATAAATAATTCATGTTGCTATCCCTTGTCTTTCATCTACCAACACAAATTCAATTTTTCTATTCCTTAGGGAAACAAATCCACAATTCAGCAAATCTCAGGTTTTGCAATACTTAGCCTGGACAAATCTATGGACAATTTGGCCCATTTTTATGAACTGTTCTAATTTTTGCTCATTTCTCACTATCTATCTCAGTATTCTGCCTCTTCTTGAACTAAAAATATACAAACAGAAAGGAAAAGGGTTGGGATATGAAGTGGCCAAGATGGCTGACTAGAAGCAGTTAGTGTGCCTGGCTCACAGAGAGAAACAGAAGGGGCAAGTAAATACAATATCTTCAACTGAAACACCCAGCTACTCACATTGGGATTAATTAAGGAAACAACCTGACCCACAGAGAACAAAGAAAAACAAGGCAGGACAACAGCCACCTGGGAACAACACAGAGCCCGGTGATTCTTCCCAACCTAGGGAAGTGGTGAGTCAAAGAGCAACCCGGGGAAATCATGATTCTCCCACAGATCTTTGCAACCCTCAGGTCAGATCTTGTGAACCCACTCCACCAGGGCCTTCTGTCTTCAGTCTGACAGACAGAGCTATGTAGAGTCTCAGCAGAGCAGCCACTCAGGCATGCATGGAGACCCTGGAAGCTTAGATACTAGGGCTTTCCAGCAAAAGTAGCTGCAGCTATGGCAAAGTAGGACGTTAGACTCCTGTACATACCCCTAGAAAAGAGGCTGAATCTACGGGGCTGAACAGCATCAGCCCACAGGCCCCATTTCCACAGCACCTCACAAGTTAAGACCCACTTACTTGGAATTCTAGCCAGCTACCAATAGTGGCATTGCACCTCCCTAAGGAGGCACTCCTAGGAGGAGGGGCAGGCTGCCATCTTTGCTATTCAGGCACCTTAGCCATTCTAGCCTTCAGGTTTCGGGAAGTCTGAGTCCACCCAAGGCAGAAGGGATTCCCACAGCACAGCACAGCCGCTCTATCAAAACATGGCCAGACTGCTGCCTTTAGCAGGTACCTGATCTCATTCTTTTTCACTGGGCAGGACCTCCCAACCAGGGCCTCCAGCCACCCCCAACAGAGCTTTCCAGCTGACACAGATCTGAATTCCCCCTGAAACGGCACTCCTAGAGGGAGGGGCGGGCCACCTTGTTGTTTGGGCAACTTAGCCATTCCAGCCTTTGGACTTTAGAGTGTCTGAGGCAACCAAGGGCTGAAGTGGACCCCCTGCACAGCCCAGCTGCTCTACTAAAATATGGCCAGACTGTTTTAAGTGGGTGCCAATCCTGTTCCTCCTCACTGGGTGGGACCTCGCAACCAGGGTCTCCAGCCACTTCCTACAGGTGCCTTTAAGCTGGCAACAGCTTTGCTGTTTCACAGCCTTCATGGTAACACCTTCAGGTTCTGGAAAATCTGAGGTGACTAGGACTGGACCAGGCCCCAAGCATACCACAGCAGCCCTACAGAAAAGTGCCCAGACTGTTAAATGGGTATGCATATCCCATATCTCCTCACTGGGCAGGTCCTTCAGCCCTGGGCTTCCAACCACCCTGCCAGAGCTACCAAGTCAGTACCAACTCAGTAACACCATAGACAGAGCTTCCAGGGGCAAATGAAAGCCTCTTTGCCACTGCCTCTGTAGTGGAACATGCCTTGCCACCCTCGGACTAACAAAGGAGCAAAGATCCCAAGTGCCTTATCCACACCTCCAGTGAGCTGCAGTCAACCTAAGGAGAAGAGGCCAACCAATTTCCCACAAGTCTCCCATACCCTACCTAGCTTGTCACCAGACAGAAAACCCCTGGCTTGGACCCACAGCACAAACCCTCCATCTTGGGCTGACAGCACTGAGCAACTGCTGACCTGCATCTCTCTGGGGTGGAGCCCCCAGGAGTCAAGCAAATGACCCTTGACCACAATCACTACTATGATCTTTTCCTCTGCTGCCTCTAACCTGGAGAAGGAAAATAAACACTAAGACTGTCCCAGAGCTGCAGTGGGCAGCCCAGGAGTGACAAGTTGTGAACTACAGCCAGCACTCAAGGGAGAGAGGAACCTACACTTTCAGAGCACTGACAGGGAACACAGCTGCAACTGTGAGGAAACATAGGGAAGCCACATAACCAAGCAAGAGTCTACCTAAATGACTGATAAGCCTAAATGTCACCTGCTGGATCATACCCCAAAGCTTCAACACCAAAAATATCTCACTAATATACCCCCACTGAAACCAGAGACAAGAAGTCAGCTTCAAATAAAGACCCTACACAAAGCCTCAGCCAGGTGAAAACATCCAGAAAAGAAGTCTATTGACTATACTCAATCTGCACTGCAGTTAAAGAAATACCCACATGCAGAGATGAGAAAGAGCCAATACAAGAACTCTAGTAACTCAAATGCTGAGCATCATCAAAAAGCTAATCTACCATGATCAAGTAGGCTTCATCCCTGGGATGCAAGGTTGATTCAACATATAAAAATCAATAAATGTGATTCATCACATAAACAGAACTAAAGACAAAAACCACACAATCATCTCAACAGATATGGAAAGGGCTTTTGATAAAACTGAACATTCTTTCATGTTAAAAACTCTCAATAACCTAGGTATTGAAGGAACATATCTCAAAATAGTAAGAGCCATGGCCAGGTGTGGTGACTCACACTTGTAATCCCAGCACTTTGGGAGGCTAAGGCGGGCAGACCACCCAAGGTTGGGAGTTCAAGACCACCCTGGCCAACACGGTGAAACCCCGTCTCTACTAAAAATCCAAAAAACTAGCCGGGTGTGGTGGCGGGCACCTGTAATCCAAGCTACTCAGGAGGCTGAAGCAGGAGAATTGCTTGAACCTGGGAGGCAGAGGTTGCAGTGAGCCGAGATCATACCATTGCACTCCAGCCTGGGAAACAAGAGCAAAATTCTGTCTCAAAATAAGAAGAAGAAGAAGAAGAAGAAGAGCCATCTATGACAAACGCACAGCCAACATCATACTGAATGGGCAAAAGCTGGAAGCATTCCCCTTGAAAACTGGTACAAGACAAGGATGCCCTCTCTCTCCACTTCTATTCAACATAGTATTGGAAGTCCTAACCAGAGCCATGAGTCAAGAGAGAAAAAAAAAATAAAGGGCATCCAAATAGTAAGAGAGGGAGTCAAATTATCTCTGTTTGCAGATGACATGATTCTATATCTAGAAAATCCCAGTGTTTTGGCCCAAAAGCTCCTTTAGCTGATAAACAACTTCAGCAAAGTTGCAGGATATAAAATCAATGTACAAAACTCACTAGCATTCCTATGCACCAATAACAACCAAACTGAGAGCCAAATAAGAAAGGCAATCCCATTCACAGTTGCCACAAAAAAAATAATAAAACACCTAGGAATACAGCTAATCAGGGAGGTAAAAAGTCTCTACAGTGAGAATGACAAAACACTGCTCAAAGAAATCAAAGAAGACACAAGCAAATGAAAAAACATCCCATCATCATAAATAGGAAGAATCAATATCATTAAAATGGCTATAGTGCCCAAAACAATTTATAAATTCAATGCTATACCTGTTAAACTACCAATGACATTTTTCACAAAACTAGAAAAAATTATTTTAAAATTTATATGGAACCAAAAAAGAGCCCAAATAGTCAAGGCAATCCTAAGCAAAAAGATCAAAGCTGGAGGCATCATGTTATTTGACTCCAAACTATACTATGGGGCTATAGTGACCAAAACAATATGGTACTGGTGACCAAAGCAATATGGTACTGGTACAAAAACAGACACACAGACCAATGGAACAGAATAAGGAGCCCAAAATAAGGCCACATATCTTTGACTATCTGATCTTTGACAAAGCTGACCAAAACAACCAATGGGAAAAAAATTTTCCTGTGCAATAAATGGTGCTAGGATAACTGACTAGCCATATGCAGAAGATTGAAGTTGGACCTCTTCCTTACACCATATACAAAAATCAACTGAATACAGATTAAAGACTTAAATGTAAAACCCAAAACTGTAAAATACTCTGGAAGACACCTAGGCAATATCATGCTGGATCTAGGAACAGGCAAATATTTCACGATGAAGACACCAAAAGCAATTGCAACAAAAGCAAAAATTGACAAATGAGATCTAACTAAACTTAAAAGCTCTGTACAGCAAAAGAAACTATCAACAAAGTAAACAATCTACAAAATGGGAGAAAGAATTTGCAAACTAGGCATATGACAAAGGTCTAATACCCAGTATCTATAAGGAACTTAAACAACTTTACAAAAGAAAAACAACCCCATTAAAAAGTGGGCAAAGGACATGAAAAGACACTTCTCAAAAGAAGACATACATGTGGCAAACAAGTTTATGGCAAAAAGCTCAATACCACCAATCATTAGAGAAATGCAAATCAAAACCACAATGAGATACCATCTCACACCAATCAGAATGGCTATTACTAAAAAGTCAAAAAATAACAGACGCTGGTGAGGTTGCAGAGAAAAGGGAACCTTTATACACTGCTGGTGGGAATGTAAATTAGTTCAACCATTGAGGAACTGTATGACAATTTCTGAAAGAGTTAAAAGAACTACCATTCGACCTAGCAATTCCATTACTGGGTATATACCCAGAGCATTCTACCATAAAGACACATGCACATAAGTGTTCATCAAAGTACTGTTCACAATAGCAAAGACATAGAATTACCTAAATACCAATCAATGACAGACTGGATAAAGAAAATGTGGCATATATACACACCATGGAATATTATGCAGCCATAAAAAAAGCAAGATCATGTCTTTTGCCAGAACATGGAAGGAGCTGGAGGTTATCATCCTTCGCAAACTAACATAGGACTAGAAAACCAAATACTGCATGTTCTCATTTACAAGTGGGAGCTGGCCAGGTGCAGTGGCTCATGCCTGAAATCCCAACACTTTGGGAGGCCGAGGTGGGCTGATTGCCTGAGCTCAGGGGTTCAAAACCAGCCTGGGCAACATGGTGAGATGCCCGCCTCCACCCATCTCTACTAAAAAAAAAAAAAAAAACTAGCTGGGCATAGCAGCGTGTGCCTGTAGTCCCAGCCACTCAGGAGACTGAGGCATGAGAAAGAATTGCTTGAACCCAGGAGGCAGAGGTTGCAGTCATCTGAGATCGCACCACTGCACTCCAGCCTAGTGACAGAGTGAGACTCCGTCTCCAAAAAAAATAAAAAAACAAGTGGGAGCTAAATTGTAAGAACTTATGAACACAAAGAAGGAAACAACACACACTGGCATCTACTTGAGGGGGAGGGTGGAAGGAGGGAGTGGAACAGAAAAGATAACTATTTGGTACTGAGCTTAATACCTGAGTGATGTAATAATGTGTAATAACAAACCCTCGTGACACGTGTTTATGTAACAAACCTTCACAGGTACCCCTAAACCTAAAACAAAAATTCTCAAAAAGAAAAACAAAGAAAGAAAAACAAAAAAAGAGTAAAGTGTTTGTTTATCTATCTGGCATCTTCCACTAATGCCCAACCTAATTCAATTTTCTTTTTCTTCCTTTTTAAATGGACAAAATATTTAAATAATTCAAAAAATTAGAAAGTTATAAGTGAGAAAACTCTATCCTACTCCTATAACCCACTATCCAGCTTTTACCCTTCCCCATGACCACAGGAATTCAGTTATTAGTTTCATGTGTACCCACCTAGAGTTTCTTCATACAGATACAAGCAAACATAAATATACATTAGTTTTCACCATCTTTTGTTACACAGGAATATTGTATCATACTAAACCTCCTGTCTGCACCTTGTCTTTTCACTGAAAAATAAATTCTGAATATCTTTTCATTTCACTATATAAAGTACTTTAACATTCTTTATGATAGTTATGTAGTATACCATTGCACAGTATAATATAAACTCTATGAAAAGACACTAAAATTGTTAATATTTTTCTATTACAAACAACGCTACACTTAAAAATTGTGTGCAGATATCACTTTACATGTATGCAAGTATGATAAATTTCTAGAAGAGGAAGCTCTGGGGCCAATATACATATATATATAATACATATATATATGTGTGTGTGTGTGTGTATATATATATTTGCAATATGGTCAAGCTACTTTCCACAGAAATTATACCAATCCATACTCTGATGAACAAGGTATGAAAGTATCTGTTTTCCCATACTTTACCAAGAGAGTATATACTCATTCAGATTTTTGTCAATCTAGTAAATGAGGAATAATATCTCAATGTAGTTTTAATTGGAATTTTTCATGAATGAGGCTTAGCATCTTTTAAACAACTTAAGGCCCATTTGTATTTCCTTTTCTATGAACTATTCTTTTTCTCTTCACATTTTTCTGTTGGGCAGATGATCTTTTACTTTTTGATTTCCAGAAGCTCTTTAAATATCAGAGGACTAGCCCTTTTACTGTTATAAGTTTACAATTATTCTTCCCTGTTAATGTTGTTTTTTTTTTTTGTTATGCTTTTGTTGTGTGTGTGTTAGGATTTTTGCTTTTGTTTATTAGCATGCATTTTTATAGTCAAATCTACAATTGTTAATAGCTTCTGGATTTTGAGTCATGGTTACAAAGGCTTTCCCCATTTCCAAGTTATAAAGGATTTCTCCGATGTTTTCTTTCATAGTACTTTACACTAATATTTGATTCACTGGAAATTTATCCTGCTATCTGGTATCCTACCTAGAAGTACAACATGCTATCGTAAAGTATCCCAACTTTATAAGTTAACAAAGTTTTTACTGTTCTCATGCTGCATATACTGGCTATTGTTTCCTTTTTTTTCCAATCAATTTCAAAAAAAAAAAAGACCGGGAGCAGTGGCTCATGCCTGTAATCCCAGCACTTTGAGAGGCTGAGGCGGGCGGATCACAAAGTCAGGAGATCGAGACCATCCTGGCTAACATGGTGAAACTCCATACTAAAAATACAAAAAAATTAGCCAGGCGTGGTGGCAGGCGCCTGTAGTCCCAGCTACTCAGGAGGCTGAGGCAGGAGAATGGCATGAACACAGGAGGTGGAGTTTGCAGTAAGCCAGGATTGCACCACTGCATTCCAGCCGGGGTAACAGAGCAAAACTCCATCTCAAAAAAAAAAAACATATATATATATATATATATATATATGGTCTGTGTATTCATATGCCATACAGAGAAAAATTCGTTTATTGCCCTTGTAGTTTGGATGGGTGATGAGAACTCTTGCAGATTATCCTTTCAAACTTTCTCCTGGCTAGGAAGAATTAGAACCCATATTTTCTCACATCAAAAACTGTGACATGCCAAAGACACATACAACATTGCACATTTCTCCCAGTGTCTACCTCTATGTTTCTACTAATATACTTCTGAAGATTTCACCATCACTTCCACAGAATGAAGATTTCATCTCCACAGAAGAGACCTCTTTTCTAGATCATGTGCCATGGTAGGGCATAGCCTAAGACAGACCTTTGTGTGAAAACTATTATCACCAAATAAAATTTACATATTTTGTTTCCTTCTAAATGGTTACCCAGTTTCCCCAACACTTATAACAACTAAGCATAATATCAGTAAAACTGTACAATGTCTGAATGGCACTATCAACTACACTTACTAAATTTCATTTATAGAATACCAGAATAACTGCAGAAACATGTGTTTCAAGTGTACATGAAACATTCATAAAGATGGACCATATGTTAGACAATAAAACAAGTCTGAACAAATTTCAGAAGACTGAAATCATAAGAGTATGTTATCTGAACACAAAAGAATTAAATTAAAAATCAACATTAAAATAACCACAAAAGACCCAAATATTTGAAAAAACATTTATTAGTCTAACCCTTTAGTAAAAGACAAAATCACAAGGAAGCTAAAAAATATTTTGAACTGGACTGGGCACAGTGGCTCATGCTTGTAATCCCAGCACTTTGGGAGGCCAAGGCAGGAAAACCACTTGAGGCCAGGAGTTTGAGACCAGCCTGGGCAATATACTAAGACCTCATCTGTACAAAAAAATTAAAAATTAGCCAGACCTGATGGCACATGCCTGTGATGCTAGCAACTCAAGTTGCTGAGATGGGAGGATCACCTGAGCCCAGGAGTTCAAGGTTATAATGAGCTATGATGACCCTGTCTCTATTTAAAAATAAAGAAAGAAAGAGAGAGGAAAGAAAGAAATCCTGTCATTTTCATTTGCAACAACGTGGATGAAACTGGAGAACATTATATTAAGTGAAAAAAGCCAGGCCAGGCACAGAAAGACAAATTTCACATGTTCTCACTCATAATGGGAGCTAAAAATTGAAACAAACTCATGGAGTTAAAGAGTAGAATAATAGTTACCAGAGTCTGGGAAGGGTAGCAGGGAGTCAGGTAGAATAGGGATGATTAATGGGTACAAAAATGTAGTTAGAATGAATAGGCTCTAGCATTTGATAACACAACAGGGTTACTAAAGTCAACGATAATTTACTGTATATTTTTAAATAACTAACAGTGAAATTGGAATGTCCCTAACACAAAAAAATAAATAAATACTTGAGGTGATAAATACCCCAATTACCCTTTAGTGATTATCACATATTGTGTATGTCTGTATCAAAACATTACATGTACTCCGTAAATACATACACCTATTATGTACCCATAATAATTAAAACTGAAAAAAAATTTTAAAAGAAGCCAAAGAGGAAAAAACACCTAAAGGAGTAAAGGTAAAAATTACATGCACTTTCTCCTCAGAAACCATTCAAGCAAGAAGAGAATGGATTTGAGAGGCCAAAGGAGACAGATCACTTGAGCCTAAGAGTTCAAAACCAGCCTGGGCAACATGGTGAAACCCTGTCTCTACAAAAGATACAAAAATTAGCCAGGTGTGGTGGCACATGCCTATAGTCCCAGCTACTGAGGAGGCTAAGGAAGGAGAATTGCTTGAACCCAGGAGGCAGAGGTTGCAGTGAGCCAAGATCGCCCACGGCACTCCAGCCTGGGCAACAGAGCAAGAATCCATCTAAAAAGAAAAAAGCACTCTGTCTCTACCAAAAAATATATATATAAATTAGCTCGGTGTGGTGGCACACACCTGTGGTCCCAGCTACTTGTGGGGCTGAAGTGGGAGGATCACCTGAGCCCAGGGAGTTAGAGGCTGCAGTTATCTGTGACCGTACCACTGCAGCACTCCAGCCTGAGCAACAGAGTGAGATTCTGTCTAAAAAAATAAAAAATAAAAAATAAATTTAAAAAAAAATGGAGTGAAATACTTAAAGTGTTGAGAGGAAAAAAAAGAAGAAAGAAAACACCACTCTGAATTCTGTACCCTGTGAAATTATACTTCGAAAGTGAAGAATAAAGATTTCCACAACACTGGGGAAACTTGTTGCCAGTAGACTTGCCTTGCAAGAAATGTTAAAATAGATTTTTCAAAGAAAAGGAAAATGTTACAGGTCAGAAACTTGGATCTATTAAAATATATAAAGAAAGGAAGAGCCCTGAAGAAGGAATAATTGAATATAAACAAAAACTTACTTTTCTGATTTTTAATTGATCTAATTTTAAATTATTTAAATATAATTCTTACATTTAATTGATCTTAATTTTAACTGATCCAGATAACAGTTCAAAATAATATGACAATATATTTGATTATGTATGCTTATGTGTATATATTTATATACTTATGTATACTTACTATAAGTGAAATGAATGACAGCAATGATATAAGGAATGAGAGAGAGGAATTTGGATTATAACATTCCACAGAATGTATCAGAGAGAGTTAAAAAATAAGAATTTTTAAAATCTAACATTTAACAGTTATGTTAAACACAGCGAGAAGGTATAACTTACATTTGACTGGCATCCCAGAAGGGAAAGAAACACAAAACATAGTAAAGAAAACGTTAAAAAAGATAATGGCTGACAATTGTGTAGAATTAATAGAAGATAATAATCCACAGAATCAAGAGGACCAACAAATCGTAAGCAAGAGAAATAAAATCTACATCTAAACATATAATTAAACTGCAGAAACCCACAGATAAAGAGAAAAATCTTAAGAGCAGCCAGAGGAGGAAGACAAAACACTTTCAAAAGAGCAGCAATGAGACTAAAATCTAACTCCTCCAGAGCAACAATAGAATCCAACAATCAATCAAATACAATATGCAGAGAGAAAATACTACTCATCTAGAATTCTATAGCCACTAAAATATCTCTCAAGAAAGATAATGAAATAAAGATATTTTCAAACAACCAAAAATTGAGAGATGATGTCACCAACAGCCCCTCAATAGATGAAATTCTAAAAGGCAGGCCTCGGGAAAGCAGAAGTAAAGTAATTCTAGGGCCAAATGTAGTGGTTCACGCCTATAATCCCAGCACTTTGGGAGGCAGAGGTGGGTGGATCACTTGAGGTCAGGAGTTCGAGACCAGCCTGGCCAACATGACGAAACCCCATTTCTACTAAAAATACAAAAATTAACCAAGTGTCATGGTGCATGCCTGTAATCCCAGTTACTCGGGAAGCTGATGCAAGAGAATCTCTTGAATACAGGAGGTGGAGGCTGCAAAGGGCCAGGAAGGCGCCCCTGCAGGTCAGCCTGGGTGAGAGAATAAGGCCCTGTCTCAAAAAAAAAGAAAAGAAAAGTAATTCTAGGTAGAAGTCCTGAGATTCAAGAAGAAATAAAAAAGAGAATAGTAAATATATGGGTAAACATAAATAAAATTTAGTAGAATTTAACTACATAAAGTAGAAAAATACATAATAATATCATCTAGTGGGATTAAAAACAGGCATTAAAATGACAACAATATAAATATATTAGTTGGGAGCATAGCAAATCAAATTCTAGTGTTTTGAGGTTTTTAAATTATCAATGTTAACAGCAAAGGTTTTCTTTTACTTTATACTCAGAACAATTTAAGACCACACATTATGCACTATACTTCTAGGTAGGATCCAGTATATTGGAAAAGACCAATGCGCCTGCCAAAGCAACAAGAGAAACTATAAACTGGGCTGATATATCTACAAATGCTTATTGCTTGGAAATACTTGCTGATTCTATTACTCAGAACAAGAGGTTGAAAACCTGGATTTTGCCCAAGCAAAGGGCTGTTGTTAGGCAAGAAGAGAGGCCTAGTTCAATAGATTATGGTACATCCATACTAAAGGATACACCATGCAGCCTTTTAAAAAAGTAAAGCAGTTTGTATGAACTCACTCCAGAAGATCTTCAAGATGTTTAAGCTAGGTTTTAGAGGTCTGTTACTGAGGGACCTCAACTCAATCAATTTTTCCGCCAACATATGTGCCAAATTTTGAAACTACACCATAGAGGCTAAAAGCTAAGCAGAAAGTCTTGAAAAAGCAAAACAGGCTTTCTGGTAGTCTTGTGGTGCCAAGATAAAAATCAGCGTTCAGGACTTGTGGAGGTGCGATGACCACACCATACTCTCAGTTCCCTAGAGACTGCAAACCAAAAGCAGACTGAACCTTAGTCTAAATGCCTACCAGAGAAAAATAGCAGCATTTGGAACTTCTATCATCTTTTGTATAGAATGTGTAATATTCAATCAAAAATTACTAGGTGTATCAAGAGACCCTGGAAATCAAGGCAATTTGACCTTTCTTTTATAATACAATTTATAATTTATAACACAATGTACCTTAAGGTCCTCATTTGAATACTGATGAAAATAGTTCTGCAGATGTGCAAATTTTCCATTATTAGAATGGCAAATAACAGAGAATTTACCATACTTCTAAATTCCTTGCAAAAGCAACTTTTGTCTTTCTTCAATATTACAACTACATAATTCTCAATATTTCTCATACAGAATACTCATTTAATCTTACCTATTACATATGTATTTGTTCATCAGCACTTTTACTGTATTTCTTTAAACATTTGCATCTTACTGAGAATCTGCAGTTTAAAAATTGACTTCTAATACCAACAACTAAAGCACTTTCTTTCCAGCTTTTCCTAAAACCTGTAAACTTCTTTCTCATTGCACATTCTGTTTCTTTTACTTATTAAAAACATAGTAACTATAGCTTCAAAAAGGCAAAATATGTGAAAATACTTTGAAAATTATAAGTCTCCACGTATATACAATGACATTATTCCCATTAATTAATATAAGAAAAGCCTGGAATTTTTTTTTTGAGACAGAGTCTCACTCTGTCACCCAGCCTGGAGTGCAGTGGCGCAATCTCGGCTCACTGCAAGCTCCGTCTCCCGGGGTTTATGCCATTCTCCTGCCTCAGCCTCCCAAGTAGCTGGGACTACAGGCACCCGCCACCTCGCCCGGCTAGTTTTTCATATTTTTTAGTAGAGACGGGGTTTCACCGTGTTAGCCAGGATGATTTTGATCTCCTGACCTCATGATCCGCCTGTCTCGGCCTCCCAAAGTGCTGGGATTACAGGCTTGAGCCACCGCGCCTGGCCTGGAATTTTTTTAATACATTCAACTAAGGGTCATGAATTTGCTGCTTTTTAACAGGATAGAATCAAAAGTAGAATTACTTAAAGGAATAATGGAGAGGTCATATAAAATGAACTATACAGAGAATCATGGAATTCTGAGGGCCTATTTAGAGTCTAGTTTCTCTACCTATAACAAGATGATTCTTAAGGTTGCTTTAGTTCTATGACTCTGTATCTAGCTAACCATATAGCTACTGCATTATTGCAGCAAAAATTTAATTTAGTTAAATCAATGATAAGTATAAAAAAGTGAGTACTCTCTCAGTTACAAGTGAAATGCCATATTTACACAATCAGACTTAGAATATACAGAGAAGATAAAAGTTCTGTACAACACAGAAATGTCTTTTCCCTTCTCGTGAAAACTGAGTTCATATCAGAAAAAGTAACCTAATTAGATAAATGTAAATATTTTTATTAATGACCCTGGAAAATTCTGACAGTATGGCAATGACTTACATAAGCACAATAGTGAGGAGCAAGTAACCTTTGTGCTTCATGCAAATAAGGGATCTTTGTACATTTGACTATCCAGATACATAAAGGTAGCTTCTGTTTGGATAAAAGAAACACAGTGGTAATGATTAAACATGTATGCTTACCTTGTAAAAATTCCTCCTTGCAAGCAATGAAGTAGAAGAAAACAATGCTGACTTTCTTGGCCTGCTTTCTTTAAATCAGCCTTGAACCAAGAATAACTGAAACACTGAACCACAAGTGTTCCAAAAAGCATAAAGCTTAATGCTAAAACACTAAAAACATACTGTCCTTCATGGAAAAATCTGACAGATACCCATATGTCCACAATTAAATCAGTTATGTAGATTATAATGCCAAGAACTGACATCATAAAATTCTGTTTAGTATATTTCATTATGAATGACTATAGCTTTTCGTTATCTACTTCTTTCTCCCTCACAAAAAGGGAAAAAAAGCCGAACAAATATTAGTATATCCTTTGGTATAGCATTGAATTTTAATTTCTACTCCCTAAATCTATTTAGAAGAAAGAATAAATATTATGAAATGGGAACACTAACACCAAAGTGACTAATTTTGACTTTCTTTTCTAAATCTCTAATCTAGGTCCAATGTTACAAGGCTTTAATCAATCTTCTGTTTCACAATGATCTTCATTACAGATGACAAGACCTAAAATAAAACAGATATTTAAGTTCTAAAATATCCTAAGTATAATATTAAAAACCCTTAGCAATGATTTCATCAAAGCTCTACTTTTTCTAAAAATATTGCCACTAAATACAGTTCTTGTAACAACTTTGGGAAAGTCTCAGAAATATACTTGATAGTTGATAACTTCCTCTCAGACTATTTATCTTTTAAAAATATTACCTACCTACAAAGATATTTATCACATGACTATTTATAGTGGCAAATTGGAAACAACCTAAATATTTCAACATAAGGAAATGGTAAAGTAAATAAAGGTAGATTCATAAAATGGAATATTACAAAACTACTAAAATATATGTAACAAAGGTGCAATAGTTGTAAAAATTCTTAATATGCTTTTGGCCCAGCAATTCCATCTAGATTCTATCCTAGGGAAATATTCAAAAATGTGCAAAAAGATAATCTTTGCAGAGCCTTTTTTATAAGAGCGAAATACTGAAAACTACCTAAATGACAATTGAGAGGCCTAGTTCAACAGATTATGGTACATCCATACTAAAGGATACACCATGCAGCCTTTAAAAAGAGTAAAGCAGCTTTGTATGAACTCACTTTGGAAGATCTTCAAGACGTTTTAAGTGAAAAAAGCAAATCCCAGAAAGATAAATACCGTACACTATTTATGGTTTTTAATTATATATGGAGAGAGGAAGAGGGTTGAGAGAAGGAACAAAAGGAACTTCAGTTGTTTTCTCTCTATATTGCTATATTTTTTGAGTTTTTTTAACAAGACCTGTACTGATGTTGCTAGGTATATAATTTTTTTAAATAAAAACAATAGTAAATGATACTTACGCAGAATCTCAATGACTGGAGAAAATGTTTATGCTACTAATAAAAGTTAACATTTACTTACCACTATGTGCCAAGCACTGAGCAAAATGTTGTATATAAAACGCCCCAATTTAATTCTTCTATCACTTAAAATGTAGATTCTACTATTATTACTATTTTATAAACAGTCTGAATGAATGCAATCTGTATACAAGATTTGTCTGACTCATTGGTGGTTTTTTGGTTTGTTTTCCTAATTAATTGCCAACATTTCACAAAAAAATGCAAATGTTTAACTGCTATCAAAAAACAGAAAGATCCTCTATACTAGATTACTCCTTCATGAGCAGGGGCTGCCCCTTTAGATGGGCATGCTCTCTCCTGTTCATCACAGTAGTCATCTGGCCCATTTCAGGCATTTCAACAGCTAGGTTTCAACGTTAATGCAGCTACCTACTAGCTGTGTGTCCTTAAATGTGTTCTTTTCAGCCTTATACCTTATTTTCTTCATCTAAAATGTGGAGAGAACAATGGTATACATCTTATGGGGTTGTTGTGAAGGTCAAGATAAACAAACCCTTAGAAAAGTACTTGGCACACAGTTAGGGCTCAATAAATGCTAAGTTATCATTATGACCTTGCTGACCGCTTGCCTGGCCTCTGTAAGCATATGAGTTTGCAATCTCTGACTTTACATCATATAATGTTATGTGAAAAAGTACTATGGGTACGATCTCAAAGGTAAGGAGGGAGAAATGAGCTCTGGGGTCCTGATGCAACAGGACTGGTGTTCTTACAAGAGGAAGCAACACCAGAGAAAAGGCCACGTGAGGACACAAGAAGGCAGCCATCTGTAACCCAAGGAGAGAGAACCTCACCAGAAACCAACCCTGCTGGCACATTGATTTTGGACTTCCAGTGTCCAGAACTGTCAAAAAATAAATTTCTATTGTTTAAGCTAACAAGTCTGTGGTATTCTGCTATGACAGCCAGACCAATTAACACACTATATTTCTATAAAAAATATTTATTACTTTAAACACACCAAGGTGAATGTTTACTAAAAAATACACACACAAACTAATACTTACTGTGTTCTCATCATTTTATCACTTATAAGTATTTAGTTTAAAAGTCTTCGGAATAATATTAAAAGGTATTTCATTCTTCTCACAGAATAAAGCAACAGTTATGATCACTGCTTCAACTGTCAAGAACATTGTGACCAACAGGACAGAAAAAAACAGTTTAAAAACTGAGTTTTTAAAATCTAGTGGTCCATGAATTTCCCTGCAGTAGGTTTCTTATGTTAACATGAAAGACCTCAAGCCAACACACACATGGGGTTTAGGAGGATGAGATTAATTGGGAGGTTCTGCTCAATTGAACTAACTAAACATTTACTTAGAACCTACCTTGTGCTGTTTTAGGCTCTTCTGGATATATCAAGTGATGAGAGACAAGTATTCCTGCCCCTGTGGAACTTATATCCTAGCACAGAAAGATAATCGAGGAGTATCTCAATTACAATGATTTGATTTTTATAAATTATATTAATGTATTAAATTATCACATGCACCTCAAAAATATGTACATTATGTATCATTTTTAAACATAAAATTTGAAATATAGTCAATTAACAATAAAAGTAATGAATAAATAAATCAAATATTAGAAGGTGGTAAGTGCTATGAAAAAAAAAAAGCATAGTAAGGAAGATCAGCAATTACAGTAGAGATGGGTATATCATGGGCTGTGACATTAATTAGATTGGCCAGGGCAGGACTCACTGAGAAGGTGGCATTTGAGTAGTGAAATTGGCCATGTGAATATGAGATGGAAAAGTTTTCCAGCTTGAAGGAACAGCTAGTTCACAAGTCTAACGCACTAGATTTTGAATCCTCCAAAAACAAATTTCATAAAATATTGTCGGAAATTCCTTAGCATGGTTCTATTGGATATGTTTAATGTGTATACAAATCCTGTTCTAATATCATTCTTCAAAACATAATTTCTTAAGCTTTACTAAGAAAAAAATTGCATATATAAAAGAACAGATGGTAGTAATAATAGCTACTACTGCTAGGTGTTTACTAAAAGTGAAGTTTTTTGGCATAAATTATTTCATTTAATCCTCACAAATCCCTTTGAAAACAGTATTATTGACTCTATTTTGCAGATCAGAAAACTGAGGCATAGAGGTGTTTGGTATTTAGGTAAGTTATCTCTAATGAGTAAAATCTGTTTGTCTCCAATGCTTAGGTCCTACCCACAATATACTTACACAGTATCTGAAGAGAAAACAGAAAACATTTACAGTTGTGTGAGTATAACACTTAGGCATAGCAGTCTATAGATTTGAGATAGACTACACATTATTATTATTATTATTATTATTGTATATTATTCTTTTCTGTAGTGAAATTAAAGGGAGAGAGGAATATAGTTAGAATTGCAAATGATGTGATCTAAGCCTTTCTAAACAAAAATCTTGGCCAGGTGCAGTAGCTCATGCCTGTAAGCTCACTTTGGGACGCTGAGCCAGGAGGACCACTTGAGTCCAGGAGTTCAAGACCAGCCTGGGCAATATGGTGAAACCCCGCCTCTACAAAAAAAAAAAAAAAAAATTCAAAAATTAGCCAGGCATGGTAGTGTGTTCCTGTAGTGTCAGCTACTTGGGAGGCTGAGGTGGGAGGATCATTTTAGCCCAGAAAGTGGGGGTTGCAGTGAACTGACACAGCATCACTGCACTCTAGTCTGGGCAACAAAGTGAGACCCTGTCACAAAACAAAACAAAAAAAAAGATTTTTTGTTAATTTTCTTTTTCTCTAACTTATTTTCCACTGCCTCTTCTCAGCAAAACTTTATAGTCTGAGAACATGTTCAAAAGAATAAAAGTTGACTAAAACACAATAGTTAAGCTAAAATTTTGCTTTAAATGATTTTAAATGTAGATAATTTCCTTAAAATTACAGACTATAATACTTCAGTATTCCATATGTGCATTTCTTAATCTCTCAACCCATAAAGAAAGCTTCCTTTACCTGGCATGAGTAACAAAAATGTAGTAGCAGGTTTGGGTTGTTTGTTGGTTTGTTTGTTTGCTTGTTTCAAGACAGGGTCTCTCTATATTACCCAGGCTGGTCTTGAACTCCTGTGCTCAAATGATACACCCACCTTAGCCTCCTGAGTAGCTGGGACTATCAGCACAGGAACCATACCTGGCCAACACTAGCAGTTTTGAGTCAACTTTTACAAGATGGAAAGAATAATTTCCAAGAAACAGAAACTGTTACTGGCAGAACATTAGATGTAATAGATTAATCTAATATGGTAATATCCATATTCCTAATTTAGTCAGGCAGAACATAACACCAAGTAGAAGGAAACCTACACAGCAAGCTAATACATATAGCAGATCTGATAAAGAGAGCCTGCAGGTCTTTCAATAACCACATAGTTGTATAACTTGTATTAAGAATAGTTCATCTCTATTTCTATGGTTGATCACTATTCCGGTACCACTTTAGGTAAAATAATGCCACCTACAAAGTTTGGTTTCATAGGGGGCTTCTTACACTTACTGACTTAATAGGACAATGATATAGTTTGAATATATGTCCCTACCAAATCTCATGTTGAATTGTAATCCCCCATGTTGGAGGTGGGGCCTGGTGGGAGGTTTTGGGTCATGGGGTGGATCTCTCATGGTTTGGTGCTGTCCTCATGATAGTGAGTGAGATTTGGTTGTTGTAAAGTGTTGCGTCTCCCCCACTACTTTCTTGCTCCTGCTCTCACCATGTGAGACACCTGCTCCCTCTTCACCTTCTGCCATGATTGTAAGCTTCCTGAGGCCTCCCCAAAAGCAGATTCTGGCATTTTGCTTCCTGTACAGCCTGAAGAACCATGAGCCAATTAAACTTCTTTTCTTATAAATTACCCAGTCTCAGGTATTTCTTTACAGCAGTGCAAGAATGGCCTAACACAGAAAATTGGCACCAGTAGTAAAGTTTTGGTATAAAGATACCTGAAAACATGGAAACTGTTGGAACGGAGTAATAGGCAGAGACTGAAAGAGTTCGTAAGACTCAGAGGAAGACAGGAAAATGAGGGAAAGTTTGGACCTTCTTAGAGACTGGTTAAAACTTGTGAGCCAAATGTCAATAATGATATGGACAGTCAAGTCCAGGCTGCTGATGTCTCAGATGGAAATGAAGAACTTATTCAGAAGTGAAGCAAAGATCACCCACGTTATGCCTCAGCAAAAAGCTTGGTTGGATTGTATTTGTGCCCTAGAGATCTATGGAAGTTTGAACTTCAGAGTGATGATTTAGGGTATCTGGCAGAAGAAATTTCTAAGTAGCAAAGCATTCAAGATGTGGACTGGCTGCTTCTAACAACCTATGCCCAGATGTGGGAGCAAGGAAATGACTTAAAATTTGAATTTATATTTAAACAGGAAGCACAGCATAAAAGTTTGAAAAATGTGCAGCCTGGTTAGGTAAAAAAGAAAGAAAAAGCTTCTTCAGAAGAGGACTACAAGCAGGCTGTAGAGCAACCACTTGCTAAAGATACTTGCGTAACTAAAAAGGAGCCAAGTGCTAATATCAAAGACAATGGGTTCAAGTGATTCTCCTGCCTCAGCCTCCCCAACTAGCTGGGACTATAGGCGCACGCCACCACACCTGGCTAATTTTTGTATTTTTATTAGAGATGGGGTTTCGCCATATTGGGCAGGCTGATTTCGAACTCCTGACCTCAAGTGACCCAACCACCTTGGCCTCCCAAAGTGCTGTGATTACAGCCATGGGCCACTGCACCTGGCCCTCTTTTCTTATAAATTATCTAGTCTCAAGCATTTCTTTACAGCAATGCAAGAATGGTTTAACACAGACAATTTCAATCCAATTCCAAATATCGACCTAGCTATGTGGCTACCTGGTTGCCAGTCAAAATACACAACTTTTGCCCACTGTACAACTATCTGAGATAAGGCAGCTATTTAAAGAAATTAAAACTAGGAAACTTTCCCTTGTCAACCAAATTTAACACATATAAAACACAGACTTACTTGTCAAATATAAAAAGCCATCTTTGATTCCAAGTCCCTTCTGGAAAAATCTTCATCTTGTGAATATTTTACTTCTTCTTCACTAAAAACAAGTATAATTAAAGGATGTGTAAACTTTTAAGATCGAATACTAAAATGAAACTGAAATCACCTGTTAGTCACATGTGGCATTTTCTAATCTAGTGATAAGAGTCTGTGTCGTTATGAATTCAGTACACCCTTTTATAACTATCTCATTGAGGGGAAGAAATAGCATAGGTCCTTTCATGGGCTGACTAGGTTCCAAGCTTTCACTGTATTTGTCAAATAAGTCTAGAAAATACAATTTGCCTCACAACAAATCCAAATGGATAACATGTCATGTTTGAAAAGGAGGTTCTTAAATTTGAAGTACTCTAACAAAGTATCATTAACTTAGCCCTACCTACTTTTCAACCTTACACATTCTCAAATCGTATGCCCCCAAGAGCATATGATTGTTGGTCTGTATTCCCAAAATAAGCGCTGCTTTTCTTCTATTTCCAAGCCTTTGCTCAAGGTTATTTTCTGCTGTCTAGAATAACTGCCATCTATCTGACGAAATTCTGTCAATCCTTTAAGAATCAGCTCAAAACCCACTGTCTTTATGCTTTCCCAGATCATCCCAATAAATATGTTTCTCCCCTTTCTCCTTGCAATCTCATCACTTCAATTGTACATCTCTTCTAGTATTTACCCATATATGCTTTTTTTTAAGAGACAAGGTCTTGTTCCATCACTCAGGCTGGAGTACAGTGGCACAATCACAGCTCACTATAACCTTGAACTCCTGGGCCCAAGTACTCCTCCAGACTCAGCCTCCCAATAGTGCTACGATTACAGGCATGAGCCACCATACCTGAACCCACATATACTTTAAAAGTATCTCCTTCATGGTTATGACCCTCTAGAAAGCAAAGACTATCTTATTCATTTTTAACATGCCCTCAATATGTCTACAACATTACTTTGCATGTTGTAAGTAGATAATAAACTATTGTAAATGTGACTGAACAGAACGTAAAAAATCTTTGATCTGATTTCTTGGAGAGGAACTTAAAAGTTCAAGTCACATTTCTAAACATATTCACAAAGACTTAACTTTGTATCTTTTTTTTTTTTTTTTTTTTTTTGGAGACAGAGTCTCTGTCGCCCAGGCTAGAATGCAGTGCCACGATCTCAGCTCACTGCAACCTCCGTCTCCTGGGTTCAAGTGATTCTTCTGCCTCAGTCTCCCAAGCAGCTGGGATTGCAGGTACCTGCCACCATGCCCAGCTAATTTTTGTATTTTTAGCAGAGACAGGGTTTTGCCATGTTGGTCAGGCTGGTCTCGAACTCCTGACCTCAAGTGATCCTCCTGCCTCAGCCTCTGAAAGTGCTGGGATTACAGGCGTGAGCCACTGCAGCCGACCAAAAAATGTATCTACCTGTCTATAGGTTTCTTCACCTGGATATACCACAATCACCTCAATTTTATCTCATCTAAAACATAGTTACTATCTACCCTCTATTTGTACTCTTCTTCTAGTATCTCCTTGTATGACCCTATGCAAGTTGCCTTACTGTTAAATCATTTGGCCTATTTCTTCATCTGCCAAATGAGGAGCTTGGCAATTGATTAAATGGAATCAAAAAGGAAAGTGCAGGTGAAAGTTTAATTTTTAAAAAAAGCTAAAGAAACTGGACCCTGTCTCTCAACTTATGCAAAAGCCAACTCAAGAAGGATTAAACATAAGACCTTAAACTATAAAACTACTAGAAGAAAATATAGGTAAAATACATAAGGACATTGGTTCAGGCAAAGATTTTGTGGCTAAGACCTCGAAAGCACATACAACTAAAATAAAAACAGACAAATTTGACTCTATTAAATGAAAAAGCTTCTGCACAGCAAAGGAAACAATGAACAGGGTGCAGAGACATCTGCTGAACAGAAGAAAGTATCTGCAAACTATTCATCTGACAAGGGACTAATATCTAGAACATACAAGAAACTCAAACAACTCAACAAGAGAAAACACAAATAATCCCATCAAAAAGAGGGCAAAGAACATGAATAGACAATTCTCAGAAGAAGACATACAAATGGCCAACAAATATATGAAAAAAATGCTCAACATCACTAATCATCAGGGAAATGCAAATCAAAACCATAATGAGATATCATCTTACCCCAGTTAGAATAGCTGTTATTAAAAAGACAATAACAAATGCTAGAGAGGATGTAGAGAAAAAGGAACTCTCATACACAGTTGGTGGGTATGTAAATTAGTACAACCGCTATGGAAAACAGTACAGAGATTTATAAAATACACACATACACACACACACACACACACACACACAAATAGAACTACCATATGATCTAGCAATCCCACTACTATTTGTATATCAGAGGGAGAACTGCACCTGCATGTTTATCGCAGCATTATTCACAATAGGAAAGACATGAAATCAACCTAAAAGTCCATCAACAAACAAATGGATAAAGAAAATGTGATGTATACACTCAATAAAATACTATTTAGCCCTAAAAAATAATGAAATCATGTCATTTGCAGCAACATGGATGGAACTAGAGGTTACTGTGCTAAGTGAAATAATCCAAGCATAGAAAGACAAATATCACATATTCTTATTTATATGTGGGAGCTAAAAAGTTTGTTTCAGCCAAGCATGGTGGCTCAGGCCTGTAATCCTAGTGCTTTGGGAGACCAAAGCAGGAGGATCATCTGAATCGCTTGAGTTCAAGAGTTCAAGGTTACAGTGAGCTATGATAGTGCCACTGCACTACAGCCTGGGTGAAAGCCAGACCCTGTAAGTAAATAAGTAATTAAGTAAGGAAATTAATTAACCTAAAGGATAAAAGAATGGGTGTGCCCCGATTCTCAGGAGAACTTTTCAGCAGAGTTCTTAAAAAGGGAAGATGTGCATAGCTTCCTGCCTGAATAGCCATTAATTGATGGCTATAGTAAATACATATTGACAGATTGAAATGCCTGATGTAGGAGAATGAACTCGATGAACTCACTACAGGATCTGTGTATTTTCTTTTAGGTAATTTATAACTCAACTTTTTTAATGGGAAGCGGTAGTTAACACTGGATAGTTAACACTTGGCTGATTAGAAACCGACTTGTTACAGAGAAAATGAGTCCCTGCCATCTTGGACATAAAACAGCTCCACAAGACCAGCCTAGCTCTCTGGGCAGGCGGGTAACACTGGGAGGCAGAGGCACGCTCCTTCAATCTCACAGAGCTGGGCAAGTGTTAGTGCGAGGCAGGTAGGAGCAAGGCTGCACACGCAGACTCTGTCAGCTGGGCAGCCGCCCAATCCCCGTTTTTCATTTGTAACAAAAATAGTGTCCACCTCTTAATAATGTTTTGAGGATTAAGGGAGTTAAGTGGCATGTTTGTAGAAAGCACTTAGGCACAGTAGGAAGTACTAAGTAAATATGTCTTATCAGTATTTATTATAAAAGATGAACAGGCTGGCCAAGCGTGGTGGCTCACGCCTGTAATCCCAGCACTTTGGGAGGCCGAGGCGGGTGGATCACCTGAGGTCAGGAGATCGAGACCATCCTGGCTAACACAGTGAAACCCCGTCTCTACTAAAAATACAAAAAACTAGCCGGGCGTGGTGGCAGGTGCCTGTAGTCCCAGCTACTCAGGAGGCTGAGGCAGGAGAATCGCTTCCTCAAAAAACCACAAATAGAACTACCATATGATCTAGCAATCCCACTACTATTTGTATATCAGAGGGAGAACTGCACCTGCATGTTTATCGCAGCATTATTCACAATAGGAAAGACATGAAATCAACCTAAAAGTCCATCAACAAACAAATGGATAAAGAAAATGTGATGTAT
>NW_012106653.1:2346338-2347683 GCF_000951045.1 Mandrillus leucophaeus
GACTTAACTTTGTATCTTTTTTTTTTTTTTTTTTTTTTTGGAGACAGAGTCTCTGTCGCCCAGGCTAGAATGCAGTGCCACGATCTCAGCTCACTGCAACCTCCGTCTCCTGGGTTCAAGTGATTCTTCTGCCTCAGTCTCCCAAGCAGCTGGGATTGCAGGTACCTGCCACCATGCCCAGCTAATTTTTGTATTTTTAGCAGAGACAGGGTTTTGCCATGTTGGTCAGGCTGGTCTCGAACTCCTGACCTCAAGTGATCCTCCTGCCTCAGCCTCTGAAAGTGCTGGGATTACAGGCGTGAGCCACTGCAGCCGACCAAAAAATGTATCTACCTGTCTATAGGTTTCTTCACCTGGATATACCACAATCACCTCAATTTTATCTCATCTAAAACATAGTTACTATCTACCCTCTATTTGTACTCTTCTTCTAGTATCTCCTTGTATGACCCTATGCAAGTTGCCTTACTGTTAAATCATTTGGCCTATTTCTTCATCTGCCAAATGAGGAGCTTGGCAATTGATTAAATGGAATCAAAAAGGAAAGTGCAGGTGAAAGTTTAATTTTTAAAAAAAGCTAAAGAAACTGGACCCTGTCTCTCAACTTATGCAAAAGCCAACTCAAGAAGGATTAAACATAAGACCTTAAACTATAAAACTACTAGAAGAAAATATAGGTAAAATACATAAGGACATTGGTTCAGGCAAAGATTTTGTGGCTAAGACCTCGAAAGCACATACAACTAAAATAAAAACAGACAAATTTGACTCTATTAAATGAAAAAGCTTCTGCACAGCAAAGGAAACAATGAACAGGGTGCAGAGACATCTGCTGAACAGAAGAAAGTATCTGCAAACTATTCATCTGACAAGGGACTAATATCTAGAACATACAAGAAACTCAAACAACTCAACAAGAGAAAACACAAATAATCCCATCAAAAAGAGGGCAAAGAACATGAATAGACAATTCTCAGAAGAAGACATACAAATGGCCAACAAATATATGAAAAAAATGCTCAACATCACTAATCATCAGGGAAATGCAAATCAAAACCATAATGAGATATCATCTTACCCCAGTTAGAATAGCTGTTATTAAAAAGACAATAACAAATGCTAGAGAGGATGTAGAGAAAAAGGAACTCTCATACACAGTTGGTGGGTATGTAAATTAGTACAACCGCTATGGAAAACAGTACAGAGATTTATAAAATACACACATACACACACACACACACACACACACACACAAATAGAACTACCATATGATCTAGCAATCCCACTACTATTTGTATATCAGAGGGAGAACTGCACCTGCATGTTTATCGCAGCATTATTCACA
>NW_012106653.1:2348891-2373407 GCF_000951045.1 Mandrillus leucophaeus
AACAGGCTACCACTACTACACACATACACACACACAGCCACTGCCTAAAAGTCTGACTGGCAATCCTTCCTGGGATTTATTACTGAATAACGAACAGTTACCAAACCTGTCTGCCCCATCACAAGACTCTTCCAGATTAAAATGTCTCTCGCCCACTGGGATCCACTCGCCTGTCTAGGACACAAACCCGTGAAGCACCAGCCCCAGTCACAGAGCCAGATTCCCGCTTCGCCTCACGCCACCTCACGCCTCGCGCCAGCCTTCCCACCACTGCCGGCGCAGCCCGCGCGGCGTCACGTGACCTCTGGTTCTGCCCCCCCCGGCCGCGCTGCCGGATCCCCGCCCCAGCGCGCCCGCGGTGTCACATGATACCTGCCCCCCTCTCCCCCGCTAGCCAATCCCCTCCCTCCCGGCTTGCGCGGCGTCACATGGACGCTACTCGCTGTCCGCGGCCTGTTGGTTTGTTCCGCGGTGGAGTATCCAGATAGGCAACACTGCGGCGCCGGCTGAGTCGGGAATGGCTGCTATACTGCAGCGCGTCGAGCGGCTGTCCAATCGAGTCGTGCGTGTGTTGGGCTGTAACCCGGGTCCCATGACCCTCCAGGGCACTAACACCTACCTAGTGGGGACCGGCCCCAGGTAAACGTTCTTCTCCAACTTCCCCAACGTACGCGGCCGGCCGCGGAGTCCGGGCTGTGACTGATCGCGGGTGTGCGGGCAGTGGGGAGCACCGCGTCCTGTCCCTAGCAGGGCAGCCCCGCGCCTAGCGGCCCGCCGGGACTGCACGCAAGACACTCGGCTCTCGAAGCTAGCTAAAATACGACCACCCCGGGTGATAGCTCTCTAATTTAGCGAGAAATGGAAAAAAAAAAAAAAAAGAAAGAAAGAAAGAAACTTCCTGTTTTGAAACCCGATTTACTCTGCTTGATGTTTGAATGCCAGAGTGTGCGTGTTTAAACTTGAGGAAATTCGGGTGTCAAGAGTCCAAGAAAGGGTTTACTTTGCTCACTTGACTTTAACTGGTGTTTTGCCCAGAGTGGAACTTCCCTTCTCAAAAGCGATTATGTTGAGGCGATTTCCTCAACTCAGCAGCAGAGGGCAGGATTCTCTTGGCTTCCAAATTGGTTGTCTGTAGCCTGTGGGATCCTAAGAGGAGCTGACGTAACTAATTTGGAGAAGTTTTTTGTTTCAGTTGTTTGAGTTTAATTTGCAGACACAGTAACACACCTGTATTTCTAAGAAGATACTTTTGCTCTTGTTTAACTGCGTTCTGTTTTAGTGAAATTATGCAGGAATGGGAGATTTGGTTTACTGCATAGTAAGTCTTTGGCATTTAGCAACTTTTGTAGTCTTTACTGGATGAACCAAGAAAATGTAGTGTCTCTTGAGCGTAGAGTTTAATTGTGCAGTCAAGACATGAATAATTTTTAAAATATAATTGATTACTAAAAACGATTTAGTAAGTACAGTTAATTGAGTTTTCCTTGGAAGTGTCTACTGTTTGGCGTTTTTCCAGTAAATAAGAATTTTAGAAGCAGCAGACCTACAAGGTGGGCAGGTAAAAGATTAAGCTCAGAGTAAACAAGGCAGGGTCAGGTAGTTACCAAAGGTTTAGGCTACCACCAGAATCTAGGAGGGTAGAGAATTAAGCAGGAAAAATGCCAGATCTCTAGGTTACAGTCTGTCTTGGCTGGAAGTCCCTCAACCAAGTAAATCCATAGGCGGTCTCTCTTCAGTGTGTCATCTTAAACTAGTCAATACCTCAGACAAAAGATGCATATTATCAGAATTACCCTGGAAAGTCTCTTAGAAGAACACCATGTTGGAGATCAGTGTACTGTCTCAGTAAGTTCAGCACAACCTGCCTTTTTTCCAGCGTTGAAACAGATGGCTGATTCTGTTTGAAAACCAGATGAAGAAATTGGCTTGTGTTTAGGGGCTATGTTGTACGAAAAATACACACTGTATCTTTAAACACTAGAATCACACTCAACATAGCAAAGTGCTAGTGCTAAAAGAGACTTAAAGACTAACTGAGGGAAAAGCAGATTTATAGTCTCCTGTCTTAAATTACTTAACACTGTTGCTCACGTAAATTAATGGAGTGGAATGGCCAGTGGAATTACTTGCACTATGTAAATTATTTCTCCAAATAGTTGAACTAGAGAGTCTGTATAGTTGAGCTAGAAATAAGTGTAGATGATGCTACTGTATACGGTAAAACATGTACAGTAAAAGGTGGCTAGAAATTAATATTAATTGACCTCTTGTCAGATGTTCTGAGATTCGTGTCCACCCACTCCACTTCACAAAACAGTTCTAAGATCACAAGCGGCTTTTGTATCACTAACCTCAATGGTATTTTTTCTGTTCTCATCTTCCTTGAACTTCAATGCTTTGACACCATTGACCACTCCCTCCTTAATTTGCCAACACCACATTCTTCAGGTTTCCTCTTACCTCTCGAGCTGCTCTTTCTCTTTCACCTTGATAGAGTCACCTTCTTTACCAAATCTTTAATGATTTTAGTTATTCAAGATGTAATCCTCATCTCTCATGTCCTTCTACTGTTTTCTCTAGGTGACCTCATCTACTTCTTTGGCTTTACCTTTATTATCTGTTTATTATTAACTACCAAATATATAGCTCCAGTTCAAATTCCAAACTTGATCTTCAGACTAAGTAGCCAACTTTTAAATCTATTTGCATGACTCACTGCTGTCTGGAACTCAGTGTTTTCCATACTGAACTCATAAACTTTCCCAGAAAACTGCCAGGTCCTCCTCCAGTTGTTCATATCTTGGTAAACAAAACCATCAAAGGAAATGCCTAAATACCCTCCCAGACATTTATTTGCTTCCTACTGCATATCCAAGCCATTATGAAGATCTATTCATGTCCCCTGCTACCACTCAGTCCAAGCCAGCACAACTCTTGCTTAGGCTACTGTAATAGCCTCCTAACTGGCTTCTGTACAACTACTTCTGTCTCTCTCCAATCCAATCTTCCCTATGTAGCCTGAGTGGTATGTTAGGAATGAAAATTGGAAGGCCTTGTGTATTCTGACCTCCATCAGTCTTATCGGGCTCCTGTCAAACCTCTCCCATTCCAGCCATGCTGGCCTTATAGTGTTTCAGATGAGGTTTATGATACCCTGTCTCAGGGCCTTCATGCATGCTTTCCTCTTTCTTCCACTCTTCCCTCCCTTTATCCAGCTAATCTCATTCATCCTTTAGAGCACAGCTGAAATACCATTCCCTCATGGAAGTCTTCCCTGACCCATCAGACTGTATTAGAAGCACTCCATACTTTTCATGGTCCTTATCTCAATGATAATGAAATGATTTTTTTGTGCAAGAAGCTTAGTGTTTTTCCACACCTTCATACCCCACTATAACATCAGTTCAGTGAAAGCGTATTCATGGCTATATCCCCAGCACCTAGCACAGAGCCTTATACATGATACAGGTGGAACACTAAATAGTTGCTGAATGAATGAGCATTCTGTACATTTTCTCTTAATTTTCACTATAATGACTCCAAGACTGCTGGATAACTATAGTTTTAGCTAGTCTTCCTTTCTCATCTGATCAGCCCATGGATGCCAAATAAATTTCAATAAAACACTGCTAGACCTAACTGTGATGCTTAGTACATAGGCACTCCATAAGCATTTGAATCAACTAATGACAGCCAAATTGTCCAGTATTTTCACTTTCCTCCTCTGCTCAAGAACCTCTAAAAGCTGCAATTTTAACCTTTCCTATCAAAATTGTACATACTTTGTGGGCAGATAGTGTGGCTGATAATAGAAAAAGGCAGTCAAGTGGAATAGAATTAAAACTCTGGACTCTGGTTACCTAGATTAAAATCCTGGTGCCATTTACTAGCCATATGACTTTGGACAAGACAGCTCTAAGCTTCAGATGCCTGATACAACCCAGTGAAGGTTGTATAGTACCTACCTCATTAGATGTTATGAGGATTCAGTGAAATTTAAGTGAAAAAACATGTATGAAAAGTACTTAAGTTGTAGCACATGGAAAACATACCGTGTTAGTTATTATTTTTATCACTTCTGCTTTCCTCATAACATCTAGACAACACTGGGCTCATAGTAAGTGTTCAGAAAATATCTAATGATTTTGTAAGAGTGACAGCAAATAGAGACCAGTTAATAGCTATCTTAATATTGACATAAAATACATATAACAAGGAATTTGATTCTACTAATTTTCCATCAATTGAACATTTTTTTCTTCATTCATGTAGCAAATAGTTATTGTGTGCCTACTGTGTGCCAGACACTTTGCTCTAGTGAATAAATCGTTCATAGACCTATACAGATTCATCTATTTTCTTGAGCCCTTGATTAGCATAATTTGCATTTGCAAAATGACCTCCTAAGATACAGGATATTATTGTCTTGACCAAAAAGAACAAAGTCAGCTAGCCCATGTAGAGATGATACTATTCAATCATCTATTATAACTATTCACAGACATCATGGTTAGAGTAACTGTTTGCTAAGGGAGAAACTAATAACATTTTTTTCAATTTCAAAACTGTTAACAGTTTTTTCAAATGTATAGCTGAAGTTTTATTTTTGCCACATAAAGAATGATTCTAAGCATTTAACCTAAGCAATCCCCTTCTGCTAGAGAGGCCGTGTTTTCAATGGAGAAGTCACTGACCTTGCATCTGAACATCTAGTGCTTCCCGGCACTGCCTCTTGCTAGTTATATGACCTGGAGCAAATCACTTAGCCTTTCTGAAGACTAGTTTTCTTAAAATAAATAATTAATAAAGTAATAATTCCTCCCTAGAGTTGATATGAGGATCAAAAGAAATAGTAAATATGAAAGCTCCAAATGGTTTAAATTGCTCTGTCAATGTAATATGTTATCAGTGTGACTTTTTTTTTTCCCTCAAAGCTTGTTGCAAACTCATGTTTTAGGTTTGATAGCATCTAGACACCCCTCCTTTGTTCTGAATAGATTGTATTAATTCCAGAACTTTTTTCTGTTTTCTTTCTTTTGAGAGCCCTTCTTTTGTCAATTCCAATTTTGTTAGACCAAGACAGGACCATTAAGAGACCTAAAACTGGAGGCCCAGAAACATGTTCTTCAGTACCACAGTCATATGGTCACTCAAACTTTCAACTGCAAACAACCAGCACAGGCATTCTAAAAGATCTGTTTTCTTTGCTACTAGATTTTATCAAATTCGTGTATCAACCCTATTAATTTTGTCATGATCAGTGTGATGTGATCTGGTCTTTAAATTACAGAGATTTATACTCATTTTTAGATTATGAGATATTTCAAAACAGAGTTTCTTGGGAGGACGGGAAGGCAAGGATTAAGATATAATTTTAAAAGTGGTGGGGCCTCGATGGATTGAAAAAATTTGAGTCTTACATGAAGCGTGGAAGGATTCTTTTTGAGGACCAGAAGACCCACAAAACTAGTCCCAGTGACTCTACTCTAGGGGCAGTGAGAATTTGTGGTAAATAACCCCAAATGCATGGAGGCAGCCAAAATCTAGGATGGGCGGGCTAGAGAGTGTTATTGGAGGTATCATGGTATTATAGTTTTGTGTATTTTTAATTTAGCATGACTAAATATGCACAGTGCTAAGTGCAGTACAATGTATTATAGATAAACAAATAAATCTATAAATTCCTTGAACCAAACAGACAAGCTTTCTTCCCTGAAGGGACTCAAATTTGTAGGGTAGTATTGGGTGTGGAAATAGGCAATAAACAAATAAATATGTAAATACATAATATGTTACATGGTAATAACATATAATAACATTTTTTTGCTATGGAAAAAAAGTGAGGTACGATGGTTAGGAATAGCATCGGAATTCTCTCTGACCCAAATCACACTCATCTCAAATTTGCTCCCTCCAGGGTTTACCTTCTTGATTAATGGCACACCAATCCTCCCACCTAGAAACCTCAGAATCGCCAACTGTTTCCCTCCTTCCACATCTAGTTGTTTAACAAATATCCTGTTGGTTGGTTGATTGTACCTTCTAAATGTTCTTTAAGCCATCTCTTCCTTATATTTCAACTACCAACAGAACCCTATAATAAATGCCCCCTTGGTCCAGTGTGACCACCTGGGCTCCTGTCTCCGGATAGGATAGTTCAACACTGTGTTTCTGAAGGACATCTACTGTGCTACAGAACATAGGGTGCAGATAGAAGCCAATGGGCTATGAGGCCATTGCCCTCCTCCCTTATGAGAGGCCAGTTTGTTTTTGTTGGCTCTGGGTCTCAGGGAGTAGGGTTAGGGAAACAAACCAACCAATAAAAAATAGCCATCCAGTTACTCACTGTTTAATTTTAATGCTTTGCAAAATGCTTTCTATTGTATGTTACTTTTATTGTTTATTTCCAGTCATATGCAGTTCCCCTTCTCACCAACAGTTGAATGTAAGCAGGGTTGTTTTGTCCTGCTTACTGCAAGAACAAAGTTGTAGCACATATTACATAATCCGTAAACAGTTATTGATCAATGAATGAATAACTCAGACTTTTCATCGAGGCTAATCTGTCAGCCAGCATGAATTAGTGAGGTGTTACTGTGAAACAGCACGAGTAAAGAAGTTTGTGAATTGGATCTTGAGCTGGGCATTGTGGCTCAACACCTGTAATCCCAGCACTTTGGGAGGCTAAGGTGGGAGGATTGCTTGACCCCAGGAGTTAAGAGACCAGCCTGGGCAATATGACGAAACACCATCTCTACAAAAATGAGCCGGGCTTGATGGCGCATACCTGAGTCCCAGCTACTCAGGAAGTGGATGTGGGAGAATCGCTTGCACCCGGGAGGTCAAGGCTGCAATGAGCTGAGATCACATCATTGCACTCCAGCCTGGGTGACAGAGCAACACCTTGACTCCAAAAAAAAAAAAAATGGATCTTGAGGCAAATGTCACCCTGATGTCTTTAGTTCAGCAAAACTTCATAAAGGCCACCTCATGAAACCATGAGGAAGGGCAAACAAAATATAAGGAAGATTCAGAACCACAAGCAAAAAAAAAAAAAAAAACAGCTAATTGGGTTGTCTAAGTAAAGAATGAAAATAGCTCAGACGTTTTTCCCGTGCTTCACTAAAGCCTTCATTTTCATGTGTCAGGGTGCTAATGTAAAACTTCAGTGATAAGTTCTATATCTAGTGCCAAAGACTAGTTCCTTTAGGGGTGCCATCGAATCAAAATCTTTCATATCTATAAAACTTTTGAAATATACTGAGATATGAGATCTCAAAGGCAGATAGATAAGAGCACATATTCTGGCATCAGAATACCTGGGTTTGAAAGATGTTTCTGCCATTTATCTGTAGAGTAACCTGGGCAAGTTACTTATAAATATAATGATAAAATATCTATGTTAACCAGTCGTTATGAGGAATGCAATTGTTAAAATATGTAAGGTCCTTGGAATGGTGCCATGTTTTCTTTAATTGCTATGTAAATGTTTAAGATTATTGCTGTTATTCCTTGTTTAGACTTAGATTTAGCTCTAATTTTTTTCGGAAAACTTTCTTAGGGTGAGATTACTGTAGTTAAGCTGAAGTGACATAGCTGTTTTTTGAGCATGTTGAAAGTAAAATAATGTTTGCAGTTTCTTTAATGTAAATTATCTGTGTACAAAATAATGCTAATGTCAACTCAGCGTTCCAATTGTGTGATTATCTTCCATTTAATTTTCAGGAGAATCCTCATTGACACTGGAGAACCAGCAATTCCAGAATATATCCGCTGTTTAAAGCAGGCTCTAACTGAATTTAACACAGCAATCCAGGAAATTGTAGTGACTCACTGGCACCATGATCATTCTGGAGGCATAGGAGATATTTGTAAAAGCATCAATAATGGTAAACAGAAAACATTCATTAAGCTCATTGAGGAAAGCCATGTTTGGAGAATAATTTATTTCAGTTACAGAGCTAAGTAGTCTATAAACCATTTACTAAATACCTCAGTTTTAAATGGTACTTTTAGAAATTGATGAGACTGTTGAATATTGTGCCTAGTTTTAACAAAGGAGGAACGGAAAGTCCTGATTTCTGTTTCAAATCCTCAATTTTACTTTAGTCTGTGAGTTACTATTCAGACTCAATCATAACCAACAACTGTTGAGCATTTACTCTGTGCCAGGCACTGCACTAAACAATTTATGTGGATACTGTGAGGTAGGTGCTCTTATTGTTCACATTCTAACAGATTATCTCAGGCCTTCTATAACTTTAAGGCAGTTACTAAGATATGCTGAAATTCAGGGAAGATATCATTGTATTGATAATTCATTGTCCCTGAAACCTATACAGTATTGATATTTTCCATCTCTTTATTTCCTCATCCCACCATCATATACCTAAATTGGTTCATTCCTTCATTAAACAAATATTCCTTTTACTGTTATACGTCAGACAGTGTTCTTGGCACAAGGGGTATGGCAGTGAACAAAACAGACACTGTTCTCATGGAGCTTTCATTCCAGTAGGGACGTTAATGGTAAATAAATAATAGATCAGTCTGGGTGCAGTGGCTCATGCCTGTAATCCCAACACTTTGGGAGGTCAAGGTGGGTGGATTGCTTGAGCTTAGGAGTTCAAGACCAGCTTAGGAAACATAGCAGGACCCTGTCTCTCCAAAAAAAGTGCAAAAGTTTCCCAGGTATGGTGGCATGCACCTGAAGTCCCAGCTACTCAGGAAGCCAAGGTGGACAGATTGCTTGAGCCAGGGAAGCTGAGGCTGCTGTAAGCCATCATTGTGCCACTGCACTCCAGCCTGGGCACCAGAATGAAAAAAAAGAGAAAAAAATAGATCAGATCATCATGGGTGCTATGCAGGAAAATAAAGGTATAATAAGAGAAAGGGAAGAGAGAGTAAAGTGGAGAAGGGCAAGGGCTGTTATATCCAGAGTGGACAGAGAGAAGGAGCAAGCTCCTGGCAGTAAGGCCTGCCAGGCAAACAGCATTGCAAGAGCAAAGATGCTGGAATGAGAGTGTGGTTGGCACATTCGGGGCACAGTAAGGAGGTCAAGAACATTCATGCTCGTTTACATTGAGCTAGTATTTTTAAACATTTGTAAAGATCTGCTTTTTTAGGCCTTGTGACTATAATCGGGACATCTCAGCTACCACACCCAATATCACCAGGCGGCCAGTTATTAAAAAAACTGGCAACCAAGCTTCCTTACCCTCTTAGCTCCTTTCTTCCAATCTAAGGGCACTGTATACCACAGGAACTTATAATCTCTCAGTCTGACTTTTCCTTCTCTTGTCTTGCCTCTTTTAATCTTGTCTTAAACCTCTTCTTTTAATCTACCTATTAAATCTTGTGAATTAAAAAACTATTTTATGCCAGAGACAGTGGTGTGTGCTTATAATCCCAGCTACTCAGGAGACTGAGGCAGGAGGATAGTTTGAGCTCAGCAGTTCAAGACCAGCCTGAGCTACAAAGTGAAACCCTGTTTGCGGGGAAAAAAAAACACTATTCTGTGATTTCTTAATTAGCTTTGTCACCTCAGCCAACTCTTCAGATTTTTCAGTTTGAAAAATTAAAATGTTTATAGCCCACTTTTTTCCTTCATAAATCAATTTTATTGAGCTTTAATTTACATACATAAAATATGCCCATTTTAAGTGAACAGTTTGGTGAGTTTTAACAGACATGAATACCTACGTGACCATTCCAGTCAAGATATGGAACACTTCCTCCATTCCAAAAACAGTCCCCTCGTGCTGCTTTGCAGTGATTTCCCCCATCCCCAGCCTCCAACAACCACTCAAATAGGATATGTGTTTTCATTTATATTTGCATGTAAGTTTGAAAACAGATACAAAGTTATAGTATGACATTAATTTTGTAATTTTGATATAATTGTGATTTTTTAAATTGTCTACTAAAGGTCTCATAAGCAGAAATGTAACGCCTCCATTTCTTTACTGAAAGATAAAATTATACAGCTTATAAACAAAACAAACAAAAAAAATTCAGTATCTCAATCTTGTTATATGATGTCAATTCCCAGAAAAGCATATCATTGTTTTCCTTTGGCTTCTAAGATACAAAATAATAGTTTGGGGTTGGAAGGGGAAGTGGTATTTGTTGTTGTTTCTTTTCTTTTTATTTCAGTGTTTCTGTCTCCTTTATCCTCAAACTAGCAGATTCGTGTGCCTTGTCCATTTTTCTTTGAAATATCTCTTTCTGCTTTCATATTTCCAGTGCTACCATCTTAACCCTAATATTCAGTACTTTCCAGCTGGGAAATTGCAGTCATTGCCCTCCTGGGCTCTCTGATCTCCTTTTGGTCTCCCTATCCACAGCCGCCATATTTATCATGAGTTAACACTATTTCGTTATCTTACTAAAGAATGTGTAGTGATTACACATGATAAAGTTTATATTCTTCTATTTTGTAGAAGGTAATTTAAGACCCTTTCTGATCTGAGCTCATCTTACCTATCTAACTTTATCTCCACTCTTCCCAGCCAGTATTTTGCAGTAGAAAAATTGATAGCATTATGTTGTCAGACATATGTCATGTTTATTCTTATTTTAATGCGTTTGTTTGTTTGTTTGTTTTGAGACAGAGTCTCACACTGCTGCTCTGCCTGGAATGCAATGGCGCGATCGTGGCTCACTGCAACCTCCGCCTCCCGGGCTCACCCGATTCCCCTGCCTCAGCCTCCCTAGTATCTGGGACTACAGGCACACACCACCACACCTGGCTAATTTTTTTGTATGTTTAGTAGAGATGGGGTTTCACTGCATTGGCCAGACTGGTCTCGAACTCCTGACCTTGTGATCTGCCTGCCTTGGCCTCCCAAAGTGCTGGGATTACAGGTGTGAGCCACCATGCCTGGACTTAATGCCTTTCCTAATGCAGTTCCCCTTACCTACAACTCCTTCTCTGTACCTTTACCCATCCTGCTCATCCTGTAAGTCACACCTCAAGTTCTATCATATTTATAAATCGTTTCCTAACTCTCCTTTCTCTGAACTCCTGCTGCCTTTATTAGCCGAATTGTCCATTTAATATTCATTAAATGGTACCAAGTATAGTTCTTTGTTTCATGTTTGTAAGTTTTAGTTTCCCAATCAGGGCAACTTTTAAGAACTTTGATATCACAGTGATTGTATTCAGTGTACCTAGTATACTGGTTAGTTAATTGGCACTCAATTGTTAATTGGTTAATTAATTTATTTTCTTTGTGTCAGTGAGGAGTGGTATAGATTAAGCTTATTTTAAAGGTTTAATATCTTAGCCACTGGTTTGGGGCTTCATTTCAGTACTCATAGCAAGGACCTCATGCTATCATCCTTTTGTTATTAATTACTGTATGACACCTTTGCTACATGTTAGGCACCTGGATAAAGTTTCCAGGTTCTGTATTACTGCTTCTTCAACACTTGTCGGGATGCCAAAGCTAGCTGAGATTATGAAGAACTACTTTTAAATGTTTTATATAAACTAGGAGTGACTCAAAAAATATAGAGGCTTTCTTGTAAACCTAGAGGGGCATGAAAGAATGAAGAGCTATTTGGTTGAAAGATATGAAATAGTTACATCCCAGAGATAACCTGCTGTAATTCATCCCATTTTCTATTGTCTCTTAATGTTAATATTTTATGCAGTCATTCACAAGTGTTAGCTCTATGAAAGTTGATCTCTTAAAAGCCTTAATTATAATTTAAAGTGTGAATCAATATATTTTATATGTTTTATGACTAGACACTACCTATTGCATTAAAAAACTCCCACGGAATCCTCAGAGAGAAGAAATTATAGGAAATGGAGAGCAACAATATGTTTATCTGAAAGATGGAGACGTGATTAAGACTGAGGGAGCCACTCTAAGGTAAGTAAATGTCCCTTAGCCAGGGAAGGTGAAGGGTCTGTGTATACGTGTCATAAAAAAGCATGGAAGGATCCCAGCACTTTGGGAGGCAGAGATGGGAAGATCGTTTGAGCCCAGGAGTTCAAAGACCAGCCTAGGCAATATAGTGAGACCTTGTCTCTACCAAAAAAAATTTAATTAGCTGAGCATGGTGGCATATGCCTGTAATCCTCACTATTCAGGAGGCTGAGATGGGATGATCGCTTGAACCCAGGAGGCGGAGGCTGCAGTGAGTCAAGATTGTACCACTACACTCCAGCCTGTGCAACTGAGTGAAACCCTGTCTCAAAAAAAAAAAAAAAAAAGAACAGAAGGTTTATGCATATGTGCTGGTATGTGTAAAGAGTACATCAGGAAGGATACAAAAGAAACCCAATAACATTGCTTACTCTGGGAGGAGAAAATGAGTTGCTTGAGAAATGAGAAAAGAAAGACCTCACTCTTTATTAAATTGTTTATTTGAATCATATGATTACCATTTTTTTGAAAAATGGAATTTACACTTTAAAAAATTAGTGTTGTCTCCTAAGGAGGCTTAGGGATCTACCTATCAATTCAATTCAGGGCTTTCCCATATTCTCACTTCCAAAAGATGACCCATACCTAAATTAAATAAGTTTTAGGCTTGACCAATCATACCTCATGACCTATCTGAGGGCTTCAAAATGGTATTTCAAACTCGGTTGTTTTAAAACTGAACTCCTCTCTCCCACACAATCTGTACCTGTTTTCTGATCTCAGAACATCCACTTTTCTCAGTATGTAAGACTTTACTCATTCTTCTAGACAGAGGCTTCAGGATTACCTTGCACTTCTCTTGACCTTTACCATCCCCCTCCCCTTGCCCACTACACTGATCAGGTTAGTTTTTACATCAAAAATATTTGTCAGCTGACACAAACAAATGGAAACATATCCCAAGCTCATGTTTGTGTAGGATCAATATTGTGAAAATCATACTGCCAAAAGCAATCTACAAATGCAACACAATCCCCATCAAAATACTACCATCATTCTTCACAGAATTAGAAAAAACAATTCTAAAATTCACATGGAACCAAAAAAGAGCCCACATAGCCAAAGCAAGACTAAGCAAAAAGAACAAATCTGGAGGCATCACACTACCTGATTTCAAACTATACTGTAAGGCCATAGTCACCAAAACAGCATGGTACCAATATAAAACAGTCACATACACCAATGGAACAGAATAGAAAACCCAAAAATAAACCTAAATACTTACAGCCAACTGATCTTTGACAAAGCAAACAAAACCATAAAGTGGGGAAAGGACACCCTTTTCAATAAATGGTGTTGGCATAATTGGCTAGCCACATACAGGAGAATGAAACTGGATCCTCATCTCTCACCTTATACAAAAATCAACTCAAGATGGATTAAGGACTTAAATCTAAGACCTGAAACTATAAAAATTCTAGAAGATAACATTGGAAAAACCCTTCTAGACACTGGCTTAGGCAAGATTTTATGACCAAGAACCCAAAAGCAAATGTATTAAAAACAAAGATAAATAGTTGGGACATAATTAAACTGAAGAGCTTTTGCATGGCAAAAGGAACAAACAGCAGAGTAAACAGACAACCCACAGAGTGGGAGAAAATCTTCATAATCTATACATCTGACAAAGGACTAATATCTAGAATCTATAATGAACACAAATCAGTAAGAAAAAACAAGGCCATCAAAAAGTAGTCTAAGGACATGAATAGACAATTCTCAAAAGAAGATATACAAATGGCCAACAAACATGAAAAAATGCTCAACATCACTAGTGATCAGAGACATACAAATCAAAACCACAATGCAATACCACCTTACTCCTGCAGGAATGGCCACAATCAAAAAATCAAAAAACAGTAAATGTTGATGCGGATGTGGTGAACAGAGAACACTTTGTACACTGTTGGTGGGAATGTAAACTAGTACAACCACTATGGAAAACAGTGTGGAGATTTCCTTAAATAACTAAAAGTGGAACTACCATTTGATCTAGTAATCCCACTACTGGGTATCTACCCAGAGGAAAAGAAGTCATTATACAAAAAAGATACTTGCATACTCATGTTCATAGCAGCACAGTTTGCAATTGTAAAATCATGGAACCAACTCAAATGCCCATCCATCAACGAGTAGATAAAGAAACTGATATATTTATATGATGGAATACTACTCACTCAGCCATAAAAAGGAATGATGGGCCTGGCATGGTGGCTCATGCCTGTAATCCCAGCACCTTGGGAGGCCAAGGCAAGTAGATCACCTGAGGTCAGGAGTTTGAGAGCAGCCTGCCCAACGTGATGAAACCCCATCTCTACTAAAAAAAAATACAAAAATTACCCAGGCCTGGTGTTGCATGGCTGTAATCCCAGCTACTTGGGAGGCTGAGGTAGGAGAATCGCTTGAATCCGGGAGGCAGAGATTGCAGTGAGCCGAAATTGTGCCATTGCACTTCAGCCTGGGCAACAAGAGCGAAACTCCCTCTCAAAAAAAAAAAAAAAAAAAAGGAATTAATTAACGGCATTTGTAGTGACCTGAATGAGATTGGAGACTATCCTTCTAAGTGAAGTAACTCAGGCATGGAAAACCAAATATTATTTGTTCTCACTGATGTGTGGAAGCTAAGCTATGAGGACACAAAGGCATAAGAATGATACAATGGACTTTGGGGCCTTGTGGGGAAGGGTGGGAGGGAGGTGAGGGATAAAAGACTACAAATAGGGTACAGTGTATGTTGCTCAGGTGATGAGTGCACTAAAATCTCACAAATCACCACTAAAGGACTTATGTAACCAGATACCACCTATACCCCAATAACTTATGGAAAAAATATATTTGTCAGCTGAGCACAGTGGCACATGCCTGTAGTCCCAGCCACACAGGGACTTAGGCAGGAGGATCACTTGAGTCCAGGAATTCTCGGCTGTAGTGCACTATGCCAATCGCATGTCCATGTTAAGTTCTGCGTCAGTATGGTGACTTCTGAGACCTTAGGAGCTGGGGACCACCAAGTTGCCTAAGAAGAGGTGAACTGGCCCAGATAGGAAACAGCAGGTCAGAACTCCCATGCTGATCAGTACTGGGATCGAGTCTGTAAATAGCCACTGCACTTCAGCCTGGGCAACAAAGTAGAAACCCATCTCTAAAAAAAAAAAAAAATAGGTAAATACACACACAAACACACACACGCACACACATATTTGTCAGTGCTATCCCTTCTTCATATCCACTACCAGTACTTCCTCCTTTATCTTACTGTCTCCAGCTCTCCCCTTTAGCCTACCATCCTACATTGTGCTACTTGAAATTTTTAGTGACTCTCGCTGCATACAAGATAATGTTTGTTCTCTTTACCATACCGCAGTCTGACCCCAGGCCACTTTTCTGGTCTTAGTTCCCACTCCCCTCACAAAAACACTTAGCCAATATACAAATACTCCTGGGCATATTATGCCTGTTTATCCCTTTGTTTACATCACCCCTTTCCACTACTTGTCTCCCTGGTAAATTCTTATCTATTCTTCAGAGCCCAGTTCACATGTTACTTATATCAAAAACACTTTCTGGGCAAAATTAACTGCTCTTATCCCGCTTTTGTATAAATGTTATTCTATAATAGCATTTATCAAGTTGTATTATGGTTTTGTGGAGGAGGGTAAGTGTCTCCTTAAAAAGGAATCAGCTCCTTAAGTTCACAATATTAGTTAATGTCAGTTGTGATAGCAAAATAACTCAGAAATGTTTAACGGCTCAAATAGGAAACAAATTTATTTCTTGGTCCCATAAAGTCCCAAAAAGGTTACCAGTTAGCCAGTGGCCCTCTGCAAGTAATGATTTATGCTCCTTCCATCTTGTGATTCTACCCTCCTCAAGACTTTTTTTTCAAGGTTGCCATGTGCAGCTTAATCAATCCAGCAGGTAGAAAAGCATGGAAGGGATATTGCATGGGAGGTTTTCATGGACCAAGTCTTCTGTTGCATTGGCTGTCAATTCAGTCATAAGCCACCCCTAACTGTAGGGAGTCTGGAAAATATACTTTAACTGTATGCCCAGCAAAATAGAGGAAATGGGTTTAGTAACTAGATAGCCATTCTCTGATACAGGCAGATACCAGGTTCATCCTCACATCCTCGCCTCTAGCACACAGAAGGCACTGAATATTTATCTTACATATAGTTAGTATCTTTAAAGAGGCAAATAGATGAACAGATGAGTAAGAGAAAATGAAGTAGTAGATGTCCATGTCCTCTTTTAAACTGGTGCCCCCTTTTTTCTACTTGCTGTGGTTTTCAAAATGTAGTTTAGAAACCTGCTAGTTTCTGGGCAGTTTCCTTACAATGCTGTTATTGAAAATATAGCCAGGTGTGTTTTCTCACACCTGTAATCCCGGTACTTTGGGAGGCTAAGGCAAGCGGTTCGAGACTAGCCTGGGTAACATGGCAAAACCCCATCTCTACCAAAAATACAAAAAAAATAGCCAGGCATGGTGGTGTGTGCCTATGGTCCCAGCTACTTGGGAGACTGAGGTGAGAGGATTGTTTGAGCCTGTGAGGGCAGAGGTTGCAATGAACTGAGATAGTGCCACTACACTCCAGCCTGGTGACAGAGCGAGACTCTGTCTCCAAAAAAAAAAGAAAATATAATAGCATGTTATATAATTTGCCCATGACATCAAAGGAAAACAAACGTTATATTACAGCTTCTCAAAAAGTATTCTTGATAGTACTGAAATTTCCTCCAAAGCACTCCAGCCCTAGGCCAAGTTAATGAAAGGGGTAGAGATGGTTTATTGACTCTTCTGTCTCAAAGATTTGGAAATCACAGTACTGGTTTATCACAGTTATCATAGAATCATGGGTATTCATTAGAGCTGTACCTAATTTTCCAGATTAAACATATGCCGCTGTTGGATGTTAACTGCCATCCAGGTGGAACAGGACATTTTTTTAAAAACTTCTTATCAAAGTATAATATATAAACAGGAAAGATCACATAGCATAAATGTACAAAGTAATGCATTTTCAGAAATTCAACAAGGCCCGTAAGCAGCATTCAGATGAAGAAACAGAACAGTATCAGTGTCCCAGAAATCTCCCTTATGCTTACTTCCCCTTCAGTTGAGTACTGTCTTGGATTCCTGGAGTGAATTGATGCCAAAGATTTCAAATATTATATGAATTCTATTTAATTTCTGTTTTACTGTACTCTGATGGGAATCTATGTAAAGATTTAAGGGGAAAACCGACAAAAAGAATCAAAAACAGACACATTTTAAAGATGACTAGTTGTAAATAATCTTTTCTCAAAATATAAATTATCATTATGCTAAAGCCTGGATAAAACATTTAATTTCCTGATGACCGTGGTTTTCAATTTTCACTTCTATGAAGTCAGAAAAGCCCAATTGTTTTCAATATTAACATGTAATATTTTAAGCAAAACCTCTGTTAAGCTAGCTGGTGAAAAGACATTTGACAGAGTTCAACTCTACATAAATAACAGCACTTAAGAGTTTTGTTCAGCAAAAGTTGCATAAGTAGAAGGTTAAAATCTGCCTCAGTCCTCATGTATTCATTGGCCAGTTGATCTTGCCTACTTGCCAACTTTGAAAAAATAAAATAAAATGTAATAGGGACAGAGATAATATCCACCAAGAACCCTTGCAGTAGAAAGCAGAAAACTAGAAAGGTTTTTCGTAAGAATTTGATTCTGGATGTAAACTAGCAAGCTAAGTTAAATTTCTTGAAGAAAAGTCAATCTGACAGTTTTTGATCACTGTCCCGAATTCTCTAAGAGAGTCATCCTTACAAAGTCCACTCTATCACAGAAGTAACAAAACTAGATAAATTTTCTACCTGCTAAATAGGAAGGCCACAGCTGCAGTTCCTGTGACCTTTAGCAAAGCACTTCTGATGTCATTTCCTTTTCTCCTCCTGCCTGTGTGAAGTGAATTTTAACAGGTTTATGCAAATTACAGCAGCCACCCAGGTGACTGGAGAATTGAGATTACTGATTCCCCAATTTAAGAAACCCTGGTGCTTGTGTTCTGTTTATAGCACAGAAAACAATTAAGTTCTGGTGTGTTAGGGGGTCAGGGAGGGCTGATAATGAAGGAGACATTGCAAGCAAGACAGTTTTCAGATGAAGAGTGGTTCTCCAAGTGAGTTTTTGTAGATTAAAAAGAGAAAGATTGGGGTTCTGTTTGTTAATGCATTCTATGTGTTCATAAGATTGTCCACAAGATATGACACATCCCCACACACAGACACATATTTATATAGTTGGCTGGAAATACACCCCTTGGAATTATTTTCATATAACATTGAATATTTCTATTAACAGCTTGCCACAGGTTTAACCAGACAAAAGAGATGATTTCTAACAGCTCTTTAATACCTTGCCATTGGATCAACTATAATATAGTAATTGTTTGCAATATATGAAATATACCCTTGGAAACTATAAAAGCATAATAGTTCTTAATGTCAGACACTGGCCTTTCAAAAATAATTGCTCCCATTAGTATCTAATATCTTATACCTTATATCTATTATATTATTCGATTTTTTTAAAGACTTTACAGTTTCAGTATTTAATATTAAGGATTTGGTTGATTTTTATATTTATGGCAAAGGAGAAACTTCCCTAAGTTATAGTCATTTCAGTTCTCTTAAATACTTTTATTTAAGAGTTGAATTTTATCAAATGTCTTTTCACTGTCTAGGGAGATGAACTTATTAGTTTCCTCCATATCTTTACTATGATTTTCAGGCATCTTATAATACTGGAACATTCTTGCATTTTTTAATAAACCTTATTTGGTCATGATCTTTATATGTGCTTTTGGATTCTCTTTGTTAATATTTTGGTTATTATTTTTAGAATATTAATAAAATTGGGTAGTATTTTTCTTTTTGTACCTTTGTCAGTTTGGGGCTTTATCTGTTTCTTTTTTTTTTCGAGACGGAGTCTCACTCTATCACCCAGGCTGGAGTGCAGTGGTGCGATGTTGGCTCACTGCAACCTCCACCTCCTGGGTTCAAGCAATTCTCCTACCTCAGCCTCGTGAGTAGCTGGGATTACAGGCATCTGCCACCACGCCCAGCTAATTTTTGTATTTTTAGTAGAGGCGGGGTTTCGCCACGTTGGCTAGGTTGATCTCAAACTCCTGACCTCAGGCCTCAGCCTCCCAAAGTGCTGGGATTACAGGTGTGAGCTACCGCACCTGGCCTTTTTCTATGCTTCAGGAGAGTCTAAGTACATAGTAGTGAAATTATCTGACCTTTAAATGTTTGGTAGAATTATCCTGTGAAAATACTGAACCTTTAGCTCTAATGACAGTCACACATCTTTTTACTAGAGCTTCACTGTTGCTTATTAATTAATAATGTGGTCCTGTGAGTTAAGCTTAACACAAATAGCTTTATACTTTTTTCTGTATACTACTTTTTATAGATTTTTTTTAATATAAGGTTGGCCTAAACGAGTTTTGTATTCTAAGTTAAACTATAATCAGATCATTTTGTAAAAAGACAGGTTTACATGGTGGCTCACACCTGTAATCCCAGAGGATCCCTTGATGCCAGGAGTTCAAGGCTGCAGTGAGCCATGATCACTCCACTGCACTCTAGACTAGGTGACAGGGTAAGACCTCATCTCTTAAAAATAATAATACAATTTTTAAAAAAAACATGTTTCAAAAGGTTTACTTATTAGTGTGGCTTCTAGAATCTAAAATCCAAACTTGAAAATATTTACATATCATGACTAGACTCATCAAGGTCTCAAGGAAGAGAGATACACATAATTACCTTTAATGGTATAGTTTTGTTGTATAGGAACATACAGAAAAATGACATAAATGATTAGCTAAGAGGTGAAAGTGGTTGCATCTAGGGAGAAAGAAATTATACAGTGGGGGAGTAACAGCTACAAATCTTAGAGGACTATTTGATTCTTTGCTACATCTTATTTTTCAATTTGAGATATTTATTAACTTCCCACTATGAAAAAATTAGAATTGGGTTTTCCTCTTCTCCCACTTTGGAACACCATTCCTGTCCTCTAACCTGTCATAATGCTGGTTAGATCAGCATTCGGTGTTGATGTTGTTACGACTGTAGACACTTTACAGCTGAACTGTGTAGTAAACTATGCTTACTTTTCCTGCTTTCCTGCAATTAGTCATTGTTTTTGCTTTGTTATTTTGGATGGTTTTCTGTGTATTTATCACTAATTTAACTCTGAGTATATAAATCTTCCCTTAGGGTGTTTCAATGTATCATGGATTCTCTCAATTTCATCTTCTGAAAGAACCTTCCCTTTAAGCCTCCCAGCTAATAACTTGCTCCTGTCTCGGCTTGTTTTCCTCCAGGCCTGGTGCTGGTGTCATCTCAGAATTCTCTGTACTCTCACCTGGGGCTTCTGGAACTTTGCCTCTCTCCAGTGCCCCATAACTTTCTTAAAACCCCCTCTGTTTTAGAGGAACCCACCTCCAATGGCTTCCTGAGAAATGGTGAATTTTTGAGACCTTAGATGTCTAAAAGTAGCCTTTTTTCATCTAACTTGATTTAAGGTATTTATGAGTATAGATTCTAAGTTGAAAGTCTTTTTTCTTCTCAGTATTGTCTGCAAGGTTTCATTTCCTTCTGGTTTCAATATTGCAATAGAGAAAGCTAAAGCCCTTCTGTTGCTAACTTTTTTGGTCCCTGGCTTTTGGTTTTTTCCTTCTTGTCCACTGTATCCTGAAATTTCACAGTGATTCCTTCATCTTAAAATACTCAGCATGCAAAGGTGCCATATTTTGGCAGTGGTGTGTTCTGAGTCCCATCATCAGAAAAAACTCAGAGGAGTTGACTATAGTTTTAGTCAAAGCAGAGTATTTGTCAATCCGTGATAGGCCTTTTCAGTCTGGAAACATGTCCTTCAGTTCCAAAACTTTTCTTGAGGTGCATATTTTCTGTCATCTCTTGTGTGCTGTTTCATTTACTAAAATTCCTATTATTTTGTTAGAACTCCTGTACTACTATAACTTTATTTTTTTCTCTCTCATTTTTCATCTTTTTGCCTTTTTACTATACTTTCTGGGAGATTTTTGTTAACTTTATCACCTAACCTTACTACATGTTTTTATTTCTGTTCTCAGATTTGTAATTTTCAGGAACCCTTTTTGTTTCCGAAATGTTCCTTTTATACTACCCTATTCTTGTTTCATAGTTGCAATTTCTTCTCTTTTTGCTGAGGATATTATATTCTATGGGGTTTGGTTCTTTTGGAAATTTTCTTCATAACTGCTTTGTTTGCTTGTTCGTTTTTATTCACTGTCTTCAACATGACTTTCCTTAGATGACTAGTAATCCTGATTATCTTCCGATGTTTACTAATTGTGTTCTGATGGAAACTACAGAGCTATTTGGGAGCTCTGAGAATGTGAGGGGGAGTCTTCTGTAGGCTTTAAGCCTCACTGTAAGATAATCTGGATGAGCTCTTCAGTTGGGAACCTTCCATCATTGGTATCGTAGAGTCTTTCTTCCTGAGTTGGTAAAATAACTTAGAAAAAGACTCTTCTAATCTTCATGTAGGGTAAAGGCCTGGCTGCCAGAATTATAGAAGCTGAGTGTGGAAAGAAGGCATAGGAATCTACATATATTCTTGTAATCTTCCTTTTTTTTTTAGTATATTGTCTCTTCCTCCATCTGTGCCTTGTTTTACCCTCTTCAAAGATTAAACCTCCAGCGTTTCCCTTAGTGAGATTGGGGCACTTCTCAACTCAAAGTGGGAAGAGACTCTGAGGATCTGAATGTTTGTTAAAAAGACTTTCAATAGACTTCTTATTTCAGCCACCTTCCTTCCACTTCACCCTCCACTTCCAGATTTCCCAAATCCTTAGACTTTGAGGAATTCTGCAGTGCAAATCTGATTGGTTCTCAGCTTTCCCCGCTGCTTATTTAGGCTTCCATTTTCTCCTGTCTGATAAGTCACTTATCACTCATCTATATGTCATCACATTTACCCTGTTCCCACAAAATATTCCGTTATTGTGAAGATTTATTAAGTATATTCCAAGCATGGCTGGGTACAGTGGCTCATGCCTGTAATCCCAGCACTTTGGGAGGCCAAGGCGGGCAGATCACTTGAGGTCAGTGAGGTGTTTGAGACCACCCTGGCCAACATGGTGAAACCCCATCTCTACTGAAAATACAAAAATTAGCCAGGCATGGTGGCGAGCACCTGTAGTCCCAGCTACTTGGGAGGCTGAGGCAGAAGAATTGCTTGAACCTGAGAGGCAGAGGTTGCAGTGAGCCAAGATTGCACCACTGCACTCCAGTCTGGGTGACAGAGTGAGACTCTGTCTCAAAAAAATAAAAACAAAAAATTATATATACAGATAGAGAAATAGATATATATTCCAAGCACATAATAACTCAATACTGACTAGAATAGACAGGTAATTATCCTCTTAAACTAAATAAAATATAATTTAAACTATATTCCTTTAGACATTTATTACTATTTGCTGTGATTTATTTATATAAAATGTAAAATAGAGAGGTTAATAATGCCTAACCCAAAGTAGTGTAAGGATTAAATGTGTAATATGTGTAAATCCCTGAAGACAGTGCCTGGCACATGGAAAGCAATCTATTACTAAAATTAGCTACTACTGAGTGCCAAGTACTGGGTATATAAAAATGAAAATGAGATGAGAGTCCTGCCCTTCTGGAACTCATAATCTTGTGAGGTAGAATAGTAAACAAAACAATCTGAAGCCTACAGAATAGTATATAATTCAAAGTAGAATAATAATGTAGAGGCAACGGTGACCAGTACAGAGAATTAAGTCTGTATATTGCTGAGAAGTCAGGGAGTGCTTCGCAGAACAGATTATTTGAACTCAGCTTTTTGTTTATCTGGTTTCTTGTTGGCATAGTTACAAAACAATATAAATGTAAATAAGAAATTTTGAAATAAAATACCTGTCATACTTTAAAAGTATTATAATCAGTTTTGTCAACAAAAACTGAAAATTGGAGGAAAGGAAAAAGGAAACAAAAGCATATAAATTTCTTATGTAGGGTAAAATTTATTAAAAAAAAAAAAAAGCTCTGTTCTTAAAATAGATTAAAGAGTCTTTTTCTGACCACCTGCTGCCTGTTAAGAAAGTTTCTTTTAAGCTTTAAAATAAATTTTTTATGTTAAAAAAAATTTAAATAAATTTTTTACCATTTATTAAGCATGCAACTTTGTGCCACCTACTGTGCTAAGCACTTAAATACTTGTCTTTGAAAAGTATATACTGATGCCAGCCTAGGCAACATAGACAGACCTTGTCTTTACAAAAAATAAAAATAAATTAGCCAAGCGTGGTGGCACATACCTGTGCTCCCAACTACTCAGGAGGCTGAAGTGGGAGAATTGCTTGAGCCCAGGAGGTCAGGGCTGCAGTGAGCCAGGATCACGCCACCATACTTCAGCCTGGGTGAGAACAGCTTGGAAAACATAGCAGGACCTTGACCTATCTCAAAAATAAACAAACATATGTGTGTGTGTGTGTGTGTGTGTGTGTGTGTGTGTGTGTGTGTATAAAATGATGTAAACATATAATGATGTAGGAAAATACAATATAGTAAGTTAAGAATTCAAAAATCAGGTATTGAAACAATATCACAGTTTTGTTTTTAAAATATAAATATGCATAGAAAATAAATATATATTCTATAATAATAAAAGCACTCCCTCTGAGGAATAGAAATGGTTGTTGTTGTTCATTTCTTTTAAATACTTTCCTTTTCTCTTTTCCAAATTTGTCATAATCAGTGCTTATTACTTATAAAATAAGAAAAAAGGTAGGAGGCCAGACAAGGTGGCTCATGCCTATAATGCCAGCACTTTGGGAGGCCAAGGTGGTAGGATTGCTTGAGTCTAAGAGTTCAAGACCAGCCTGTCAATTTTGTGAGCTCCTGTCCCTACAAAGAATAAAAATAAATTAGCCAGGCTTGATGGCCCGCACCTGTGGTTCCAGCTACTCAGGAGGCTGAGGTGGGAGGATCACTTGAGCCTGGAAGATTGAGCCTGCAGTCACCTGTGATTGTGCCCCTGAACTGCAGCCTGGGTAACAGAGTGAGACCCTGTCTCAAAAAAAAAAGAAGAAAAAAAAGGGTGGGAAAAGTATTAAATTTTACTTCAGAGTGAGAATCTTCGTTTAGTTGAAGGAGAGCATTTTCTAATGATAATTTTCAGTGGGTACAAGAAAAAAAAAGATGCTTTTTAACTCATCTGTTTATTTGTGTCTAAAGATAAGGATAGAGAATAATTTACTTCTCAAAATTTCTTCTAAGCCTGAGTTCATAATTGTTATTATTCCTTATTTCTTCTTTCAACCAGAGTTCTATATACACCTGGCCACACTGATGATCATATGGCTCTACTCTTAGAGGAGGAAAATGCTATCTTTTCTGGAGACTGCATCCTAGGGGAAGGAACAACGATATTTGAAGACCTCTATGATTATATGAACTCTTTAAAAGAGTTATTGAAAATTAAAGCTGATATTATATATCCAGGTGGGTAATTTTTT
>NW_012106653.1:2373476-2381604 GCF_000951045.1 Mandrillus leucophaeus
TCAAACTCCTGACCTCAAGCAGTCTTCCCACCTCAACCTCCCAAAGTGCTGGGTTTACCGGCATGCCAAAGTGGATAGTTTTTCAAACCTAGCAAACCATTTGTGTCAGATGATGAGGAAGGTTCATTTTGGCTTGTCTCTGTATGTATTTGGCCTTGAAGAGATAACATATAAGGCCAGGCTCGGTGGCTCACACCTGTAATCCCAGCACTTGGGAGGCCAAGGCGGGCAGATCATGAGGTCAGGAGTTCGAGACCAGCCTGGCCAACATGGTGAAACCCCGTCTCCACTGAAAATACAAAAATTAGCTGAGCGTGGTGGCACACGCCTGTAATCCCAGCTACTTGGGAGGCTGAGACAGGAGAATCGCTTGAACGTGGGAGATGGAAGTTGCAGTCAGTCAAGATCGCACCGCTGTGTGCCAGCCTGGGTGACAAAAGCAAGACTCTGTCTCGGGAAAAAAAAAAAAAAAACATATAAACTACTTCTTTAAAATATACCCCTCTTTGGGAGGCCTAGGTGGGCAGATCACCCGAGTTCAGGAGTTCGAGACCAGCCTGCCCAACATGTTGAAACCCTGTCTCCACTAATAATAAAAAAATTACCCGAGCATAGTGGCAGGCACCTATAATACCAGCTACTCAGGAGGCTAAGGCAGGATAATTGCTTGAACCTGGGAGGTGGAGGTTGCAATGAGCCAAGATCCGCCATTGCACTCCAGCCTGGGCAACAGAGTGAGACTCTGTCTCAAAAAAAAAAAAAAAGGAAAAAAATACACCCCTAAGTCCTCTCTAGCTGTGCAGTTAAAGAGAAGGCCGAGAGCCATATTAATAACTTTTGATAAAGATATGAGGGTTATTTTTCAACATACAGTTATTAATAGAACAGTGCAAAGAAATAAGCTTACATCGAAATGGGAAAATATTTTCATTCCATAAGCCACCGTCATTTTTGTTAACTTGATTTGTATTAGTACCACATTTTAGCTGTGTAACTTTGGGTAATGTTTGACCTCTGAGCTTTAGTTTTTTTAATTTACAATATTGAAATACCAATAGCTTCTATATCAACTATAAAATGGTAATCCTTATTTCCATTCTCCAGAAAGAGAAACATATTAGTATCTCAGATCTCACTGGACTGTTCTACAATATCAATCTCTCCTTCATCTTAAGAGCTAAGAAATGGCCAGGCGCAGTGGCTCATGCCTGTAATCCCAGCACTTTGGGAGGCCAAGGCAGGCAGATCACCTGAGGTCAGGAGTTCAAGCCCAGCCAGGCCAACATGGTGAAACCCCATCCCTACTAAAAATACAAAAATTAGCCAGGCATTGTGGCGGGCACCTGTAATCCCAGCTTCTCAAGAGGCTGAGGGAGGAAAATCACTTGAACATGGGAGGCGGAGGTTGCAGTGAGCAGAGATCACGCAACAGAGTGAGACTCCTTCTCAAAAAAAAAAAAAAAAAAAGCTAAAAAAGGCCCAAAAGGAAAAAGGGACTAGGTCACTTAATTTTTCTAAGTTCTTCTAACTTGCTCCTAACCCATTGAAAGATCCATCCATCCAGTATCTTCAACACATTTATACTCTGTGATGAGTTCCTACTGCTGGGGAAATAAAAAACATACAGTAGAGCTAGGCATTTAGATTAATATGATGATGTTAAAGGATTGCAGGCTGATAGCTTTGGGGGTTTTGTTTGTTTTGCTTTGTTTTTGCTAAAGACAGCTATTTTTAAAGAGAAGAGGGCAGACGTTCGGTGAATTCACATTCAGGCTAAGCTAATGAGAGGCTGCCTAGTAAAGATTCTAGAGTGCTTTAATGAATCCAGTGAAGTGGCTTACTAGCACAGCAGTTGTTTATATGTAAATTATGCTCTGTAGCCATAGCTACCATAATATTAAAGCCTTCTAGCCATCAGGTTTTGTGCAAGGGCCTTTACAGTTGTCATCCTCACCAAAACCCTGTAAAGTAGGTAGTGGTTTCCTCACCACACATCAGAAGAAACAGCTTGGAGAGATTCAGATAATTCCTCATTTATTAGCCACACAGCAAATAAATGATAGGTCTGTGTCTAACCAGATCCCATAACAGGTTAGCCTGCTTCTGAGTATTTTGTTCTCAAATATTCAAGAACATCATTCTTCCAGACTTGTATAATATATAATATTAATATGTACTATCTTAAAGGGGAGGTAAATTATAGTATAACTTAATCTGGGTTGTCAAAATTTCTGACATACATAAGCGTATACATAGGATTCTTAAAGTTCTACTGTGGGTCTTGTGAATTTTTAATAGAGCTTGGTCATGTACATGAAACTGCTTTTTACATTCTCCTTTTGCAGTATTTTATAAGCTTAGCCTAATTGTCAAGAGCACAGAGTGTTTAAGAGATCCTGTCAGAATCCTAACTCTACCCCTTCTTAGCTATGTAACTGTGGACAGATTATTTACCCTCCGTATGCCTCAGTTTCTGCCATAAGAAAGGTATAATAATTGTACCTACTTCATGGGATTCTTGTAAGAATAATGTATGTTAATCATTTAGGGCAGTGCCTAGCACATAGTGAGCACTCCATAAACATTACCTATTGTTATTATTGTAGTTGCTATTTTTATTGCTATATTTTATTGTTAAATTTTTATTCCTATTTTTAATGTACACAATATTTTCTATAGATTGTATTTGCTATAATTTTCTAATTGGGGGGCATTGTACATAATTTTTAAATCTCTTTCACCTGTATAGCTTTCCAAATAGTTCATAGAGTGAGTTAGCTTCTGTTGTACTTAGTATTTTTTTATCTGGCTGAAGTAACTCATAATTATTTTAATTCAGGACATGGCCCAGTAATTCATAATGCTGAAGCTAAAATTCAAGAATACATTTCTCACAGAAATATCCGAGAGCAGCAAATTCTTACATTATTTCGTGAGAACTTTGAGAAATCATTTACAGTAATGGAGCTTGTAAAAATTATTTACAAGGTAATTTTCAGTTTTCTTATTTGTATGTAGTCACAAATTTATCAGAATTATCTATTTAGTAGACTATAGAAATGGTAAACTTATCATATCCCAGATCAGAAGTTATGCCACTTTTCTAGATGTGAGACCAGCAGCCTAAACTTTCTACAGCGCTAAAATTAAACAAAAACTGGCCTTAGAGAACAAAGATAGCCATTTTGAGCCATCATTGAACTTTATATACTTGACTATTGTAGGAGAAACTGCCTATTTAGGAGGAACTACCAAGAGCCTGATGATTACATTTTGTAATAATTTTTGGATTATTCTAGCCATCTTGATTATCTCGTGTGCTAGCCTGCACCAAGAAAGGAGGGGTGACTTGCTAGACACAAATATTGGGATGGTAACAGTGAGAAGTAGTAGCAAAGCAGTGAGAAGTAGTAGCAATGCCAAACAATGGAGAAAAAGGAAAAAAAAAAATCAAAGAACACGAGTAAAGTAGTATGTAGGGAAAGAGCCTTACACCTCAGTGGCCTCTGAGAATATCACTGTATTGACAGCACTATATAGCATTCAGTATAATTCAGTTTTTCAGCAAATGTTTATTAGATGTCTGCTGTCTAGGTAGCATAGCTTAGAGGTTTAAAATGTAAGCTTTTGTGGCCAGGCATAGTGGCTCACCCCTGTAATCCCAGCGTTTTGGGAGGCTAAGTGGAAGGGTTGCTTCAGCCCAGGAGTTCATGACAAGCTTGGGCAACATAGTGAGACCTCAACTCTACAAAAAATTTTTTAAATGAGCCGGGCGTGGTGGCACATGCCTGTGATCCCAGCTGCTCGGATGGCTGAGATGGGAGGATCACATGAGCCTGGGAAGTAAAGGCTGCAGTGAGCCGACATCGTACTGTTGCACACCAACCTTGGTGACAGTGCAAGACTGTATCTCAAAAACTTTTTTTTTTTGAGACAGAGTTTCTCTCTTGTTGCCCAGGCTGGAGTGCAATGGTGCCATCTCAGCTCACTGCAACCTCCGCCTCCCGGGTTGAAGCAATTCTCCTGCCTCAGCCTCCCGAGTAGCTGGGATTACAGGCATGTGCCATCACACCTGGCTAATTTTGTATTTTTAGTAGAGACAGGGTTTCTCAGTGTTGGTCAGGCTGGTCTTGAACTCCCGACCTCAGGTGATCCGCCTGCCTCGGCCTCCTAAAGTGCTGGGATTACAGGTGTGAGTCACTGCGCCCACCCCAAAAACTTTTTTTAAAAAATTAAATTTAAATTAAACTATACAAAGATATTACCGTGTAACCTAATAAATAAATTATAGGGCCAACTGTCTGTAGCATCATGAAAACATTCTAAGAATAATTTTTACATTTATTCATTCATAAAATATCAATGTGTTTCTGCTATGTATTATTATGCTAAACACTGAATATTCAGTAATGAACAAAACAGATACTGCTGCTGGGCCGGGCATGATGGCTCACGCCTGTGATCCCAGCACTTTAGGAGGCCAAGGCGGGTGGATCACCCGAGGTCAGGAGTTCGAGACAAGCCTGGCCAATGTGGTGAAACCCTATCTCTACTAAAAATACAAAAATTAGCCAGGCATGCTGGCACACGCCTGTAATCCTAGCTACTCGGGAGGCTGAGGCACGAGAATAGTTTGAACCTGGGAGGCGGAGGTTGCAGTGAGCTGAGATCGCGCCATTGTACTCCAGCCTGGGCAACAAGAGTGAAACTCTGTCTCAAAAAAAAAGAACAGATACTGCTACTGTCTTTATGGCACTTACAACCTATTCTATCTATAGGAGTATAGATAGAATATAAAACAAGATGTATACAAAGTGAAATTGTGAAAAACGTTAAGTTAAAAATGTGTTTAAGATAAACTTTTGTTACATTTTGCTTTTCTTCAAAGCTTTCAAAAAAATTAACTGTTCTTTTTTTAAAAAGAAGGAATTTTTTTCACCTTCATTTTTCTTTTAGAATACTCCTGAGAATTTACATGAAATGGCTAAACGTAATCTCTTGCTTCATTTGAAAAAACTAGAAAAAGAAGGAAAAATATGTGAGTATGCTTCCAAATTTTCTTCTGTTACCAGCATTTAAAATATTTTTGCAGATGCCTTAGTTTCCTTCGAGGAAAAATAATACCCATCAGAGTTCTCCCATGAATATCACTTTAAATTGGAGAGAGACAGGCGCTGGGAAGGTCAGTAGCACAGGGCCAGTTGACCACAAGTTGGAACCAAAGGCTCCCATGGGAATTAGAATCTCAGTTGGAATTCCAATCCTTACTCACCAGAATGGCAATCAAAGACATGTAGTAGGAAGATAACTTCTATTCTCCCAGACCCAAAAACCATGAAGAATTTTACATGTGGTAGATTTGGGAACAGCCAAAGGTTTTAAACAGTGGTAAAGGTAGTAAACTCAGAGATGTTAAAGCAGTAATTATGTAATTATTTTCTAGTGTTAGTTTGTCAAACTAATAATTTATAGAAATGTAATCCTTAAAAGCCAGAATTCTAAGCTTGAATTTGATGTGGAAGCCTTAGCAATGTTTTTACATGTACCAAAAATACCCAATTTTATATTGAGCAACAAAATTATTTTAAGAATGAGTGCTTTTTCTAGCCACAAGGTAACTTAAAATCCAGTGCATTTACTTATCTATTGTTAAATTTTTACTCTCTGATTTTCTTTCTACAGTTAGCAGCACAGATCCTGACAAGAAATGGAAAGCTCATCTTTAGTTTCAGATTAAAGAAAGCTTTGTTTTATTTTGCTTTGAGAGAATGGTATGTTTTCTTAACTATAGGTTATTTTATAGACAGTATAAAAGTATAAAACATTGAAAATAACCCTAGATATGCTTTAAAATAATGTTATATTTATGCTAAAATATATGAATTACATTATACGACCATATGATAGGTTATTTCTCTAACCTTGGTCTTATAACGTTTTACCAAAAATTCAGAATCTAATAGTTTATCAGTTTTCAATAGATTCAATAAAATGGTTACTTTAAAAATAATAAAATTTATCCAATTTAAACTTGATGTTATTTTTGGTGGTCAGTTATCTATTATTAGTGATCAGTAATACTGTTTTCTATAGCTACTTTATTTAACAGCACAGATTTCTATGCACCCTTACTCTTTTCTCAACCCTTGTCTCTATCTGTACATAATTGCTTTGTCTTGATGTTTCTATCAACTATATCATGACTATCTATTCGTTCCATAACTCTGTATCATGTGTATTTTCTTATTCTGGTATACCACAAATGATTCATGCAAATGAATTTTTGGTGATTGAAAAATATTAAATTCCTAATTTAAAGTATTATATAATGAGTAATTATTTCTGTAATCCATTAATGCAACCAACATACTTCCCAAGTTTAAATTTTAGTATGTAAATAGTCATCAGCTTATACATGAATTATATACCAAAAGTTTACATTTAAATTAAAGGATTATAACATAGGGCATTTTTTATATTTTTATATAAGTAGTGTTCCTATATAGTGGTTAGGTTCACAAGGCAGTCCACCAGTGCTTACTTATACAGTTCTCAAACTACAATACTAAAATATGCCCAGAATTCTGAGTGCATTTTGTTTACTCTTCTCTAAAGAGTGAGACTTTAAAAAGTTTTTTGTTTGTTTTTGAGACAGTCTCTCTCTGTCACCTAGGCTGGAGTGCAATTGTGCAATCTCAGCTCACTGCAGTCTCTACCTCCCAGGCTCAAGCAATCCTCCCACCTCAGCCTCCTGAATAGCTGGGACTACAGGCACACAGCACCACACCTGGCTAATGTTTTTATTTTTTATACAGATAGAATCTCACTGTGTTGCCTAGGCTAGTCTTGAACTGGCTCAAGCATTCCTCTTGCCTCAACCTTCCAGAGGGCTGGGATGATAGGCATGAGCTACCACACCCAGCCAGACTTAACATTTTTTTAGTTTTCTTTGGCAGCTTCATCTCTTTCTGCCTCTTTTCCCAAGGTCCCTAGAATTTTCATGCCATTCTAATACACTTATTCTCATGCTTTGAAGACCTAGACCCGTATTCCTAGAACTGGTTCTTATTACAAAATAACTATAAACTCAAAAACAAAATCATCCTAATTGAAAAATAAGCAAAGAACTTGAATAGACATTTCTCCACAAAAGATATACAAGTGGCCCATAACACATGAAAAGATATTCATCATCACTCATCATTAGATAAATGTTAAAACCCTGAGATACCACTTCAGGCCCATTAGGATAGCTGTTATTAAAAATTAAAAATTAAAATAAATAACAAGTGTTGGCAAGAATGTGGAGGAATCCTTGTGCATTGCTGATAGGAACATAAAATCATGTAGCCACTATGGAAAACAGTATGGTGCTTCCTCAAAAAAACCTTTAGAATTACCATATGGTCAGCAATTTCTCTTCTGACTATATACCCAAAAAATGAAAAGCAGGGACTTGAACAGACATTTGTACATCCATGTTCACAGCAACTTTATTCACAATAGCCAAAAGGTGGAAGCAACCTAAATGTCTGTTGAAGGACGACTGGATAAATAAAATATGCTATACACATACAGCGGAATGTATTTCTTCTTACAAAGGAGGGAAATTCTGACATGTGCTACAACATGGATGAACCTTGAAGACGTTATGCTAAGTGATATACTAGCCCGTCACAAAAAGATAAACACTATACAATAGTACTTATAGGAGGTGCCTAGAGTGGTCAAATTCATAGACAGAAAGAAGAATGGTGGATACCAGGGACTAGGAGGAAGGGGAAATGGGAAGTTAGTGTTTCATGTAAGAAGTTTTGCAGTTTGGGTAGATGAAAAGAGTTCTGGTGATAGGTGGTAGCGGTGATTGCAAAACACTGTCAATGTACTTAATATCACTGAATGATACTATGTTAGGGTTCTCTAGAGGAGCAGAACCGATAATACAAATGTATATCTAAAAGGGAGTTTATTAGGGAGAATTGGCTTACGCAGTTACAAGACAAAATCCCACAATAGGCTACCTGCAAGCTGGGGAAAAAGAGAAGCTGGTAGCATGGCTCAATCCAAGTCCAAAAGCCTCAAAACCAGGGAAGCCAACAGTGCAGTCAAGGCTGAGGCCAAAGGATTT
>NW_012106653.1:2381684-2387813 GCF_000951045.1 Mandrillus leucophaeus
GATTCTCCTGCCTCAGCCTCCCGAATAACTAGGATTATAGCCCCAGCTAATTTTTGTATTTTTAGTAGAAACACGGTTTTACTATGTTGGCCAGGCTGGTCTCAAACTCCAGGATTCGTTTTTGATATGCTTCTCTTCCTCCTCTTATAACCAAATCTTCACCAAGTACTTAATGCCTGTTCCACCTCCAGAATGTATCACTACCTCTTACCCCACCAATACTCCTTAGTCCAGGCCATCATCCTCTCTGCCTGAACCAGTGCAATTAATTCTGGACTTCCTACTTCTATTCTTGGAAGAAGTTGGGGAACAGGGATGAGAAGGGCATTCTGAGCTGAGGAAATCTTACGTAAAAGCCATGGAATCATTGTCTTTTTATAGTACTGTGGCCCACTTCAGATACTGCACACTGTAATTAGATATATTGGAAGAGGGGTGATAATGGAAGGCTAGTACATTTATTGTTTATTGAAAGAGTCTAGCAACTGAGAGCTTTAACCAAAACAATGGCATTCATTAAATGTCTGCTTTGTCCTGGGTACTGGGCCAGGCCCGGGGATACAAAGGTAAACAAAAGAAGCTCATATTTTATTTATGAAGACATACAATTACCATGTGCTAGAGTAAAGGAAGAGGAGCTTACCTGGCTGAGTTATAGAAAGCTGCTTAGAGGACCTTGAGCTCAGTCTTAAAAGATGGGTACATGGTAGGCAAAGTTAGGGGTTTTTGTATGGTAGATGGGAGAATTGTTCCAATTGGAGGAAATCATGTATGCACATAGATATGGCAGAGCATCATTTTGTTGGGGAACTAATTTATACAACTAGAATTTATGTTATTGTGTGTTGAGGCCATAGGGATAACAAGAATCTCATGGGAACACAGAAATCACACAGGAAGCAACGTATTGTTATCCAGCCGTGTTTCATACAGGTTGAGGTATGTATACTTTAGGAATTGGAAAGCATTTCAGGTTCTGGGGCAGTTCTAGTATTATTTTGTTGTATCCTCACAGCAAGAGTTGGTCCTCTTCTATTATGGTGATTTCATTCCTCTGTTCATTTCCAGTACTTCAGACAATCACTTTACCTTCCGTTCAGAGCACCTGGAAGTTTTTGCTTACTCATGTTCTGTTTATTCAAGAGTTTCCAAAGCCTGCTTGTTGTCACCTCTGCCTTCTCTCTGCATATCTTCAGCCTCTGTTTGGCAACTGTGTAGCCCTCTTCATGTCTCAGGTACTGATCTCCTCATAGAAAACGATCTGATTGGTGTATTTGTTCTCTGAGAGAATTTTCTTGCCACACTTTCTTATATGTTACTGACCAGCCTTTATGCTGACTGCTCTGGACCAATCATCAGGGACCAGAAGTTTTATCAGAAGGGGACAGGGACCCCATTGAACAGAGGCAGTGGGGAGCGTAAGCATTCTAAGATTTGATGTTTTCAGTATCGTGGGGGAAGGAAAAAAACAGAAGGGGTATCAAGGATACTAGAATGAGGGATAAGATATAGGATAAATATTAAAGAAGAGGAATAGCACTTAGAAACCTATTAGTTATTGAGAGATGGGGGATCAGGTAGACAGAGAGAAGTCTAGAAGAGCTATAGATTTCTGGCTTGGGCAGCTGGGTAGATGTTGGTAACCAGATTGAGAGAATAGAAGAAACGTGACAGGTAGAGTACAGAAGAGAAGAAAGATGCGTTTTACTACAGATACAAGTTTGAAGTACCAGGAAACATCCAAAGGGAGATACCTAGTAGGCACTCAGATGTATGGAACTGGAGCTGAGCAGATAAGATATATTTTGTTACAGGTAACAGAAACTTATTTCAACAAGCTTAAGCAAAGGGGGAAGTTGGTTGGCACATGTAACCAACCTGAGAAGAATAAGGGTAGAGTAAAGTCAAGCCTGTGAACAAGAACAGATGTTGACATTCCCATCAATACAACCCCAAACCTCTCACCTCTATTTATCTTTGCAGGTAGGAGACCCCACATTCAACTGGGTTCTTCACATGATGAAGGACATGAACACGGTTATGGGAGCTCTGGCTCACACTACTTTTTTTTTTTTTTTTTGGGAGACGGGATCTTGCTATATCACCCAGGCTGGAGTGCAGTGGCACAAACATGGCTCACTGCAACCTCCACCTCCCAGGCTTAAGTGATCCTCCCACCTTAACTGCCCCAGTAGCTGGGACCACAGGTGCAGGCTACCATGCCTGGTAATTTTTATTTATGTATTTGGTTTTTGTAGAGATAAAGTCTTGCCATGTTGCCCAGGCTGGTCTTGAACTGAACTCAAGCAGTCCTCAAGCACTTCAGTCTCCCAAAGTGCTGGGATTACAGTCATGAGCCCCCATAACTGGCCTCTAGGCTCGTATTCTCACCATTCTATAACCAGCAGGAAAAACTGATTTGTCTAGCTTCAAGATGAAAAATCCTAGGGGAAGAATTCAGTGATTTATACTGGTTCATTACCCATCCCTTAGACCAGTCCCTGTGGTCAAGGAAACATTAGGTACTGTATTTAGCCCAGCTACCCCCTGTGGCTGGAGTGAGCAAAATCTGTTTCCAGAAGAAGACTGTCACAGGAAGATTCTGGACCAATATAGTTATCTTACTGAATAACTTTGCCTTCTTTCCAATTTGTGTAAAATATATAATAAATAAATCCAATTATTCTGCAGCAACTCAAAGAATGACTGGGTCATCTCTGTGCAACCTTAATCGTTTCTGTGTATTTCTCTCGAGACTTTGAGTATTTTGAAGTCATCTCTCCAGATTGTCACTTCAATTAAAAGTTGGTGAAGTGGCTGGTAGCAGAGAAAGTAGAATCCTGGAGAACATGTGAAAAGATTCAAGGGCAGATAGTCTTATTTCTGCTAGTGCTGTTTATCAGTGCCCCCTCCGAAGTCTGTGCTTATAATAATGCAACACACATCAAAATGAGACCTGCCACCAATTTCCCGGGAATGGTGGAGGAGGAAGACTCTCATTATTATCAGTCTTTCCCTCCTATTCTATTTTTGGGGGTGCTTGGGAAGATACTTTTGCTTTAATTTTTATTTTAAAAAATAGAGACTGGGCGCAGTGTCTCACGCCTGTAATCCCAGCACTTTGGGAGGCGCAGGGGGGCATCATGAGGTCAGGAGATCAAGACCATCCTGGCTAACACCATGAAACCCCGTCTCTTCTTAAAAAATACAAAAAATTAGTTGGGCGTGGTGGCAGGCACCTGTAGTCCCAGCTACTCGGGAGGCTGAGGCAGGAGAATGGCGTGAACCCAGGAGGCAGAGCTTGCAGTGAGCCAAGATCCCACCACTGCACTCCAGCCTGGGCGACAGAGTGAGACGCCATCTCAGAAAAAAAAAAAAATAGAACTCCTAGACTCAAGCAATCCACCGGCATCAGCCCCCCAAAGTGCTAGCACTATAGGCACAAGCCACTACACCCAGCCAATACTTGTGTTTTGTTAGGGGATATACGTTCAGTATTTGAAATATTGGGGGATCCATTCCAAGATGACTGAATAGGAACAGCTCTGGTCTGCAGCTCCCAGTGTGATTGATGTAGAGGACAGGTGATTTCCGCATTTCCAACTGAGGTACCTGGTTCATCTCACTGGGAATGGTTGGACAGTGGGTGACACCCACGGAGGGCAAGCTGAAGCAGGGTGGGACATCGCCTCACATGGGACGCACAAGGGGTCAGGGGATTTCCCTTTCCTAGCCAAAGGAAGCTATGACAGACTGTACCTGGAAAAATGGGACACTCCCACCCAAATACTGCAATTTTCCCAAAGACTTACCAACTGCCAGACAAGGAGATTCTCTCTCATGCCTGGCTCAGCGGGTCCCATGCCCACGGAACCTTGCTCACTGCTAGCGCAGCAGTCTGAGATCAAACTGTAAGGCGGCAGCCTGGCTGGGGGAGGGGCATCTGCCATTGCTGAGGCTTGAGTAGGTAAACAAAGCAGCCAAGAAGCCCGAACTGGGCAGAGCCCACCACAGCTCAGCAAGACCTACTGCCTCTAGACTCTACCTCTGTGGGCAGGGCTTAACTGAACAAAAGGCAGCAGACAACTTCTGCAGACTCAAACGTCTGCAGCTCTGACAGCTCTGAAGAGAGCAGTGGTTCTCCCAACACGGCATGTGAGCTCTGAGAACGGACAGACTGCCTCCTCAAGTGGGTCCATGTAGCCTAACTGGGAGACACCTCCCAGTAGGGGCCAACAGACACCTCATATAGGCGGGTGACTTTCTGGGATGAAGCTTATAGAGGAAGGATCAGGCAGCAATATTTGCTGTTCTGCAATATATGCTGTTCTGCAGCCTCCGTTGCTGATACCCAGGCAAACAGGATCTGGAGTGGACCCTCAGCAAACTCCAAAAGACCTACAGCTGAGGGACTTGACTCTTACAAGGAAAACTAAATTAAAAACACAAAGGAGTAGCATCAACAGCAACAAAAACAACATCTACACCAAAACCCCATCTGTAGGTCAACAACATCAGAGACCAAAGGTAGGTAAAAACCACAAAGATGGGGGGAAACCAGAGCAGAAAAGCTGAAAATTCTAAAAATCAGAGCACCTATTCTCCTACAAAGGATCACAGCTCCTCACTAGCAAAAGAACAAAGCTGGACAGAGAATGACTTTGATGAGTTGACAGAAGTAGGCTTCAGAAAGTCAGTAAAAACAAACTTCTCTGAGCTAAAGGAACATGTTCGAACCCATCGCAAGGAAAATATAAACCTTGAAAAAAGGTTAGACGAATGGATAACTAGAATAAACAGTGTAGAGAAGACCTTAAATTACCTGATGGAGCTGAAAACCATGCCAAGATAACTTCGTGACACTTGCACAAGCTTCAGTGGCTGATTCAATCAAGAGGAAGAAAGGGTATCAGTGATTGAAGATCAAATTAATGAAATAAAGCAAGAAGACAAGGTTAGAGAAAAAAGAATAAAAATAAATGAACAAAGCCTCCAAGAAATATGGAACTATGTGAAAAGACCAAATCTGTGTTTCACTGGTGTACCTGAAAGTGATGGGGAGAATGGAACCAAGTTGGAAAACACTCTTCAGGATATTATCTGGGAGAACTTCCCCAAGAGACAAAGAAGACCATTAGATAATGGTACAGGGATCAATTCAACAAGAAGAACTAACTATCCTAAATATATATGCACCCAATACAGGAGCACCCAGATTCATAAAGCAAGTTCTTAGGGAACTACAAGGAGACTTAGACTCCCACACAATAATAATGGGAGATTTTAACACCCCATGGTCAATATTAGACAGATCAAGGAGACAAAGGGTTAACAAGGATATCCAGGACTTAAACTCAGCTCTGCACCAAGCAGACCTAATAGACATCTACAGAACTCTCCACCCCAAATCAACAGAATATACATTCTTCTCAGCACCATATCACACTTATTCCAAAACTGACAACATAATTGGAAGTAAAGCACTCCTCAGCAAATGTACAAGAACCGAAATCACAACAAACTGTCTCTCAGACCACAGTGCAATCAAATTAGAACTCAAGATTAAGAAACTCACTCAAAATCGCACAACTGCATGGAAACTGAACAACTTGCTCCTGAATGACTACTGGGTAAATAACGAAATGAAGTCCAAAATAAAGATGTTCTTTGAAACCAATGAGAACAAAGATACAACATACCAGAATCTCTGGGAAACATTTAAAGCATTGTGTAGAGGGAAATTTATAGCACTAAATGCCCACAAGAGAAAGCAGAAAAGATCTAAAATTGACACCCTAACATCACAATTAAAAGATCTAGAGAAGCAAGAGCAAACACATTCAAAAGCTAGCAGAGGACAAGAAATAACTAAGATCAGAGCAGAACTGAAAGAGATAGTGAAACAAAAAACCATTCAAAAAATTAATGAATCCGGGAGCTGGTTTTTTGAAAAAATCAACAAAATTGATAGACCACTAGCAAGACTAATAAAGAAGAAAACAAGGGGGGTGGAGCAAGATGGCCGAATAGGAACAGCTCCAGTCTCCAACTCCCAGCGCGAGCGACACAGAAGACCGGTGATTTCTGCATTTTCAACTGAGGTACTGGGTTCATCTCACTAGGGAGTGC
>NW_012106654.1:0-306 GCF_000951045.1 Mandrillus leucophaeus
TATATATATATATATAGTTAGGCTGGGTGCAGTGGCTCACGCTTGCAATCCCAGCATTATGGGAGGCCAACGCGGGTGGATCACTTGAGGCCAAGAGTTTGAGGCCAGCCTGGTCAACGTGGCAAAACCCTGTCTCTACTAAAAATACAAAAATTAGCCTAGTGTGGTGGCGTGTACCTGTAGTCCCAGCTACAGGGAGGCTGAGGCATGAGAATACTTGAAGCCAAGAGGCGGAGGCTGTGGCGACTGAGATGGCACCACTTCACTCCAGCCTGGGTGACTTTCTCAAATAATAAAATTTTTAAA
>NW_012106654.1:4886-6099 GCF_000951045.1 Mandrillus leucophaeus
AGAGTGAGACCCTGTCTCAAAAAATAAAAAAAGTAAAAGGAAACTAGGGACTCAAGGAATAAACTCAGAATTTGAATGTCTATAGCTTAGTGGCATCAGACAGACGTGGATTCAAATCCATTCACTTCCGCACTTGGGCTTTATGGCCTTAAAACGAGGATAATGACTTTATGAATATCAGAGTTGTCAGAATGCAAAGAAAACCAAAATAACAATAGTAACGTTAACTGACCACTTGCCCTGTTTCCAAGATTTTACAAACATACCGTATACTGATAATAAAGAACCAAATCGGCAGGGTGCGGTGCCTCACGCCTGTAATCCCAGCACTTTGCGAGGCCGAGGCGGGTCGATTACCTGAGGTCGAGTTAGGGACCAGCCTGGACAACATGGTGACCCCGTCTCTACCAAAAAATACAAAAATTAGCCGGGCGTGGTGGCGGGCGCCTGTAATCCCAGCTATTTGGGAGGCTGAGGCAGGAAAATCGCTTGAACCGGGGAGGCGGAGGTTGCAGTGAGCCGAGATCGCGCCACTGCACTCCAGCCTGGGCGACAGAGAGTCTCCGCCCCCCTCCCCCCCCCAAAAAAGAACCGAATCGTTTTCGGCGCAAGTTACCACATTACAAAAGGCAACGTAAAAGGGCCCGAAGTTCAAGCTGTAATTCATATGAACAGGATGGGACTTGTCTTATTCTCCTGAAGGCACTTTATCCCTATGAGAAAATCAGGAATAAATACAAAAGGCCTAAACTGGCCATGCGCGGAGTAAACAGCAAAGCCAGACTGTACACGGGGCGTCGCTAGATAATCCGGGACTAACGGCCAAAGGGACAGGGGTGGGTGGGGTAGGGGCAGATTGGGAACTCCGACCAGGCCTCAAAGGGACGCAGGCTTGAAAAGAGGAGGACAGATATCTGGACCCGCGCACCGTCTCGATGTACTCGGACTTGTTGTAGAGCAGCTCGCCCAACTCCATGGCCGCCGCCTCCTTCCCTCAGTCCCAGATCTCGTCAGAGTCAGTCGGACAGTCTTTCTGAGATTCCGGCTACTTCCGGCCGCTCCTCCACTTCCGCTCTAGGTGGCCCACTTGGACTCATCGACAGCTCGGCTCTCCTTTAGGCGGCCTCGCTCCACTGCTCGGCCGTCTCCGGCTGCGCGTGCGCAGGTCGAACATTGGATTTAATTGGCCGGAGATTAGGGCGCGCCTGGCCCG
>NW_012106655.1:0-1226 GCF_000951045.1 Mandrillus leucophaeus
TCTCCACTAAAACATAAAAAATTAGCCAGGCATGGTGGCATATGCCTGTAATTCCAGCTATTCAGGAGGCTGAGGCAGGAGAATCGCTTAAACCCTAGAGGTGTAGGTTGCAGTGAGCATCACGCACTCCAGCCTGGGCAACGAGAAGAGTCTTAATAATAATAATAATAATAATAATAATAAAGCCATGAACAAGTCTGCCCTCATGGGTTTCCTAGAGCTTCTGTTATAAGAAGAGAAACAGTCAATATACAAATAAATAACTGTGAGTAACATCAAGAAGTGGTAAGTGCTGTGGAGAAAAACAGACCTGGAGGAGGAACTAGAGAGGAATGGGGTATTTATGCAGGGTGGTTGGGGAAGGCTTCTGTGCAGGGGCCATTCGGACAGAGACATGAAATGAGGACATGAGTTAGGGGGTGAGGGGCATCCGTGGGAAGAGCATTCCAGCAAAGGGTACGGCAGTGCAAACACCCAAAGACGAGGCCACGCTTGGAGAGTTTGAGGAACGGAAGGACATCACAGACCGTGGCTAGAAAAAAGAGAAGAAAGGACAGAGGAGGGCATGAGGGCAGAGAGTGCTGGCACCGCAGTAAGGGCTCTGGGCCTCGGATGCGATGGGGCCATCTGAGGGTCTGGGGCGGAGCAGTGGCAGGACCTGGCTTATATTTTGAAATGGTGCCTCTGACTACTGGATGCAGGTTGGGTTGAGGGGTGAGGACAGGAGCAGGGAAGCCTGTGAGGAGCCTTCTGCCGAGACCCAGGCAGGAGATGAGGGGTTCTCGGACCGGGGGACTACAGCGGAAAGAATGGGAGGTGGTTGGATTCAGGATCAATGTTCAAGGTCGAGCTGACAGGGTTGATCTGATGATGCCGCCCCCAACTCAGACCTTACTTTCTATCACCTTCCGCGGCAGCCTCCACCCACCCCCACGACAGCGAAAACAGCTGTCAAGACTTCTTTTTTTCAGAGAATGGAAAAAAGAGCCACCAATCTATTAACTCATCAATACAGAACCCCGCCAATCCGTCCATCACCCAGGCCCCATCGATAACTCCATCTCGGGGCTGACAAGGCGGGAGAGAAGAGGGAAAATGAAATATTTATAATTTCTTAAGGGACGAAGCCCTTCCCCAAGGTGATGTTTTCAGGTTCAAGCACATTAAGGCTTCCATCACAGAACAATCTCCCTTATTCCTGCTGCCTCTTGGCAGAGCAGAGACAC
>NW_012106655.1:2216-3374 GCF_000951045.1 Mandrillus leucophaeus
ACAGGCATGTGTAAGGTGCCCTGCAGATGCATAGGGAGTTTGTGAGTGGGTGGGTTGGTTCCTTTCTAACCCTAGGTGCTGGAATTAAGATAATTTTCTCCTCGGCCGGGTGCAGTGGCTCACGGCTGTAATCCCAGCACTTTGGGAGGCTGAGGTGGGCGGATTACCTGAGGTCAGGAGTTCGAGATCAGCCTGGGCAACACAGTGAAACCACATCTCTACTAAAAATACAAAATTAGCCAGGCGTGGTGACACATGCCTGTAATCCCAGCTACTCAGGAGGCTGAGGCAGAAGAATCACTTGAACCTGAGAGGCGGAGGATACGGTGAGCCGAGATGGTGCCATTGCACTCCAGCCTGGGCAGCAAGAGTACATCTCCGTCTCACCCAAAAAAAAAAAAAAAAAAAGATAATTCTCTCCTCAACTCATAGCACATGCTATTGTCATTTATTCAGGCAAGGCTCCTCTTTTGCTTTTTATTCTAGTATTATTTTTCCCTTTATTCTTGTATTAATCAGCTTTTACTGCAATGGTGCTGCAGAACAACCTCAAAACCCCAGAGACTTACAACAATAAACATGTTTGCCTGGTTTTTTTTCACACATGTGAGTCTGTGCGTTGGCAGTGGTTTGGATGATCTGGACTGGCCCAGCTGGGTCACCTCAGCTCCAGGATTCCTAGAGGGCCCGGATCTGCTCCACAGGGCCCAGACTAAAGGGGAATCAGCTGCCTGGGGCATGAGCTTATCATGAGGGATCATAAAAACTAAGAGAGCGAGGCAAACTCCACAAGCACATTGAAAACCTCTGGTTGTATCACATCCTTTAACATTCCTTTGGCCAAAAGTCAGTTGGCCGCGTCCAAGGTCAAGGAAGGGGCAGGGAACTACCCCACACACACACTGAAGACTTGGCAAAGGTGGAGAAGTATAATTCTATAACAAGGAGGGAGAGAAGGGCTGAGAATGATGATCAATGATCCAATCTAACACAATTGCCCATTCACAATTTCATTTTCCTTCCCACTGCAGGCACTTATGTGTGTCAGATAGGTAGGTTATAGATGATACATAGATGATAGATAGATGAGAGAAAGGTAGATCATAGATGATAGATAGATTTATTTTATTTTATTTTATTTTATTTTATTTTATTTTA
>NW_012106656.1:0-909 GCF_000951045.1 Mandrillus leucophaeus
TTTTTAGTAGAGGGGGGTTTCACCATGTTGGACAGGCTGGTTTTGAACTCCTGACCTCAAGTGATCCACCTGTCTCTGCCTCCCAAAGTGCTGGGATTACAGGCGTGAGCCACTGTGCCTGGCCAATGTTATTTCTTTTATCAGTGTGCACTTAAAAACCATTCTACACTGGATTAGAGCTATAACAGTGAGGTCCAATGAAAGTATATCGTGAGGTCAGGTGTGGTGGCTCACCCTGTAATCCCAGCACTTCGGGAGGCTAAGGCAGGTAGGATGCTTGAGCCCAGGAGTTCAGGACCAGCCTGGGCAACATGGCGAAACCCTGTCTCTACAAAAAATAAGTTAGCTGGGCATAGCGGTGCGTCCCTGTGGTCCCAGCTACACAGGAGGATGAGGCGGGAAGATCACTTGAGCCCAGGAGTTCGAGGCTGCAGTGAGCCATGGTTGTTATCACTGCACTGGGTGACAGAGCAAGATCCTGTCTCAAAACAAAAGTATCTTATGAGACACAACTACAAGCCACACTCCAATTTAAAGTTTCCTAATAGCCACATTACAAAGTAAAAGAAACAAGTACAATTTTATACAATAACCCAAAATAGCACTTCAACATGTAACCAACATAAAAAATCAATGAGATATTATACATTCTTTTTTTCATAACAAATATTCAGGGCCGGGCGCGGTGACTCACGCCTGTAATCCCAGCACTTTGGGAGGTCAAGGCAGGCGGATCATGAGGTCAGGAGATCAAGACCATCCTGGCTAACGTGGTGAAACCTGGTCTCTACTAAAAATACAAAAAAGTTAGCTGGGGGGCCGGGCGCGGTGGCTCAAGCCTGTAATCCCAGCACTTTGGGAGGCCGAGACGGGTGGATCATGAGGTCAGGAGATCGAGACCATCCTGGC
>NW_012106656.1:1184-1505 GCF_000951045.1 Mandrillus leucophaeus
AAAAAAAAAAAAAAGTTAGCTGGGCATGGTGGCGGGCACCTGTAGTCCCAGCTACTTGGGAGGCTGAGGCAGGAGAATGGTGTGAACCCAGAAGACAGAGCTTGCAGTGAGCAGAGATGGCACCACTGCACTCCCGCCTGGGCGACAGAGTGAGACTTCATCTCAAAAAACAAAATAAAATAAAATAAATAAATAAATAAATAAATAAATGTTCAGAATCAGGCTGGGCGCGGTGGCTCACACCTGTAATCCCAGCACTTTGGGAGGTTGAGGCAGGTGGATCACCTGAGGTCAGGAGTTTGAGACCAGCCTGGCCAACAT
>NW_012106657.1:0-662 GCF_000951045.1 Mandrillus leucophaeus
AAATATTGTAGATAAAATAGACTCTTTAAGACATACTAAATTAAGTTTTGTTATACATATTATATATTATTTGCTATATATATTTGTTATATATACTATATATGTACATATTTGTATATATTCTACACTTTTAACTTCCCCTCCCAATTTATAAATTGTTTCTTTATTTATATCTTTTTATATTGTTTTTTAACAACTTATTGTGAATAGTTATCACTGACCATTTGACTTTTAACCTTCAAAAATACAGCAAACATACTTGAATGTTTATGTAATAACCATTATAGTAACAAAGTATTTTGATTTTGCTAATGAATTTTCCTCTACCAGTGAGACTATCTTTTCATGTGTTTTATTGATAGTAATGATTGCCCTTTTGCTTCCAGTTGAAGCACTCCCTAAACATCTCTTGTAAGGTTGGTCTGTTGGTGATAATTTCCTCAGCTTTTTCTTTTCTAAAAGAGACTTTCTTTCTCCGTCTTTTCTCAAGGACCATTTTGCTGGATATAATATTGCAGGATGACAGGTAGTTTTTTTCCCCTTCAGCACTTTCAATATATCATCCCACTCTTAGTAGCCTGAAAGATTTCTGCTGGGAGATCTGCTTATAGTCTAATGGGGATTCTCTATATGTGACCTGCCACTTTTTTCTTGCTGCTTAG
>NW_012106657.1:2082-2865 GCF_000951045.1 Mandrillus leucophaeus
CACAGCGGGAGGGGCATAATGTGGCCCTTCTCAAGAGCAGCACAACTATGTGAACTGTTGGTAGCCCCCTAGACTGGCCTCAGGACCTGTAAAAAGCTGTAGGATTCTCCAGAAGCAAAGATTGCAGATGCCCATGGTGTCAATAGGGGACTCTGGTGGCTTTTGATTGCCTTTTCCCTGTAAGGAGATGTCTCTCCTAGTTTCAAGCTGATAGTAACTGGTGAGATGGGGTGGCAGGAACAGAGTATTTTGTTTTCTTCTCTCTTGGCCATCCTGAGTCTCTGTGTTCCACGGGGTCTGTGCCACTCCCTTTTTGTACTTTAGCACTTTCCTTCAGACCCTGTAGTCAAAATGTAGTTGTTTGTTGTTTTTGTCCCTTTTTTGTGAGAGAATGAGCCATGGGTGCCTCTAGTTAGCCATCTTGCTGACATCACCTCCTCACTCAAGATTAATGACCTTTAATGTCTATGTAATATATTTTTTCTCCTTAAAAAGACAAAAAAATAGCAACCTTTAAAGAATGTAATATTCGCACAGCACCTGAATCAGCTTGAAATATCATGTAAATACAAAAATCACTCACAAATTAGTCAATATATGTAAATGACTCCATTAAAAAAGATGGCTTGGGGCCAGGCACAGTGACTCACGCCTGTAATCCCAGCACTTTAGGAGGCTGAGGAGGGCAGATCATCTGAGGTCAGGAGTTCAAGATCAGCCTGGCCAACAATGGTGAAACCCTGTCTGTACAAAAATACAAAAATTAGCCGGGCATGATGGTGG
>NW_012106658.1:0-787 GCF_000951045.1 Mandrillus leucophaeus
CCTTTACATCAGTAACAAAATAATTGAAATGCTTGTTTGTAAGTCTAACAAAATACATGCAGGGTCTATATGCAGAATGTGAAAAAGCATTAAAGAAAGAAAGAAGGTCTACATGAATAAATACATGAAGAAATATTCCATGCTTTTAAAATCTCAATATTGTCAAGACATCAGTTCTTTCCAAATTGATCTGTATATTCAATGCAATCCCAATTAAAATTCCTGTGAGCTTTCTCTTGTTTTAAATTGAGGTAAAATTCATGCAACATAAAATTTACCATTTTAAAGTGTACAATTCAGTGCCATTTAGTATATTCGCAATATTGTGCAACCATCACCACATTCCAACTCTGAAACATTTTTCATTTTCCCACATTGAAAGTCCAGAACGTTTTCATCATGCCCAAAGAAGACCCTTACTCTTAAGCAGTTAATTTCCATTTCTCTTCCCATTCCCCTCAGCCCATGGTAACCGCTAATATGTTTTCTGTATCTATGGATTTACCTTTCTAGATATTGCAGATAAATTGAATCATATAATATGTGACCTTTTGTGTCTGACATCTTTCAATTGCCATAAAGATTTTGAGATTCTTCCACGTCGTAATGTATTAGTCCTTAATTCCTTATTATAGATAAATAATATTTCATTGTATGGGTCTACCAAATTTTGTTCATCCACTCATCCACTGATGCACATTTTGGTTATCTCCATCTTTTGATTGTTGTGAAAAGTGCTGCTATAAACATTTGTGTATAAGTATTTGTTTGAGTACCCATATACAAT
>NW_012106658.1:4802-5658 GCF_000951045.1 Mandrillus leucophaeus
TCTTCTGCCTTAGCCTTCTGAGTAGCTGGGATTACAGGCATGTGCCACCAAGCCTGGCTAATTTTGTATTTTTAGTAGAGACAGAGTTTCTCCACGTTAATTAGGCTAGTCTCAAACTCCTGACCTCAGGTGATCTGCCCGCCTCGGCGTGCCAAAGTGCTGGGATTACAGGCATAAGCCACCACACCCAGCCGACAGAACAATTTAACTCTGTTACAAATGTATGAAGCTACCTCACTGAAGGAGGCTGAGGAGAGTTGCCGACCTAAATGATTGTGGAAATGAGGGGCATCTTGTAATGGCCAAAGAACTTGCACATAAGTACTGTACTCTTACTGATAAAAATGTTTCTCACAGGGATAACCAAGGCAGCCTTAATGTTTCCCTCAGGTTGGCCAAAGTTTAGAGGGGCTTCTTTCTGCTTCTATGGCCATGACCTTCCTTTTCTTAGAGCATTTACTTTAGAAAACTCCTAACTGTAAAAGTTTCCTCTGCCCTTTTTTGTTGTTGTTGTTATTATTATTATACTTTAAGTTCTAGGGTACATGTGCATATCCCTATTTAATAAATGGTGCTGGGAAAATTGGCTAGCCATAAGTAGAAAGCTGAAACTGGATCCTTTCCTTACTCCTATACGAAAATTAATTCATGATGGATTACAGACTTAAATGTTAGACCTAAAACCATAAAAACCTTAGAAGAAAACCTAGGTGATACCATTCAGGACATAGGCATGGGCAAGGACTTCATGTCTAAAACAACAAAAGCAACAGCAACAAAAGCCAAAATTGACAAATGGGATCTAATTAAACTAAAGAGCTTCTGCACAGCAAAAGAAACTACCATCAGAGTGAAC
>NW_012106659.1:0-1815 GCF_000951045.1 Mandrillus leucophaeus
TTACAGGCGTTAGCCACCACACCCGGCCTTTAAATTTTTTAATTTTATTCTTGTATCACTTTTCTGTTTTACTAAAAATATTGATTCCAAGTAATCTTAACATATTTCAATTGCTTTATCTTAAAAATATAATAGTTTCAACATAAAAATATTGATATTAGTACTAATAATAACTACAAATCCAGTTAATCTATGAGGATTTGGTAAAAACTTTTATTTTTTAAGGCATTTAAAATTTTTCATGTATGCTTATTTAACCAACATATGCTTACATTAAATAGTTTCAGTTTAATATTTGGTTATTTTAAATTTTATTTTCAGTTATATTAAAACTTTGTATAATTTTGATTAAACAATCACATAAAAAGTTACATTTACAAAGTCTTACTTCCATCCTGAACTTTATCCCTCTTCCCTTTCTTCTCCTACAGGTATAACCATTTTTTAAAATTTGTTTTTAGTTTATGCTTCCTTTTTTTTTTATAAAAAAGAGCAAAATGCCTTTGCACATGCATATAATGTTTACACGGTTCCACACGTAACACCAAAAACATCATACAATAAAAATTGTTCTCCATTTTGCTTCTTTTTACTTAATACTACATAGTAGAGATCGGTTGGTAACATTAGATAGATTTTCCCCATTCATCCTTACAGCTCTGTTATGTGTGTGTACTACAGTTTATTCAACCAATCTCCTACCGATGGACATTTAGGTCACTTCCAGTTTTTTGTTATTATAAAAAGTCATAATTATTGCACCTATTCATAATGATTAAATTTATTTTATAATTTTTGCCAGCAAATTTTTGGTATAATTCTTAGAAGTAAAGATATTAGGTTAAAAGGTAAATATATATATATGTAATTTTACCTGTTATTGCCCAATAAAGAACATCATTTTCCCAACAGCAATGTGTAAGCATAATCTATTTTTCCATACATTGCAAACAAAATTTGGCAATTTGTCAACCTGATAAGAAAGGTGGTTCTAACTTGGCTCTTTTTATGAGTGGATTTGAGCATCTTTCTATATATTAAATGGCAATTACATTTATTTTTCCATGAAAAATTCACATCTTTGGCTCGTTTTCCTACTTTGTTGCTTGTTTTCTTCTCAAAACTTAGGAGTTTTCTTTATAATAGGAATATTAGGCAATTGTCTGTTACATAAATTGCAAGTTCGTCATTTGCCATTTGACTTTGCTTATGATACTTTTGCCAATTTCAATTATTATTTTTGTCAAATCAATTTTGTAAACCATTTGTTTATGTTGGAACAATTTTTGCTCTGTAGGCTCCATCTGTATTCCCAAAGACAGGTAGATATGGGGACCAATTCTTGCCGGGCATATACTACAGGCTCAACATATGACACTTTTCTAGCTAATACCGATTTTCATATTGTAGAATTAGGGCTAGTCATGATGCCACATAACCCTATTTTTGTTTCTTTTTCAATGTTGTCAGGATTCTATTATCTTGCTATGCAACCATTTTACAACAATATCTATGTAAACCAAATTTAATTTCAGATTTGTAAAGCTTTGAGTTGGTTCTTGTTTCTGGGTTGTTCCTTTCTGACAAATGGCAGTGAAATATTCAAAATTATTTTATTTTATTCTTTAATATATAAACCCTTTAAGGATAAAACTTTAAGGATAAAAACCTTATTTGTCTCATTCACTGTTTAAGGATAAAACTCTTTAACAATAAAACTGTTTAAGGATAAAACTCTTTAAGGATACAAACTTTGTCTCATTCACTGTTTCCTATGGGTTTTAACCAATATATATTTAAAAATTTGGTAGTCAC
>NW_012106659.1:2540-4651 GCF_000951045.1 Mandrillus leucophaeus
AAGATTCAGAATAAAACTCAAATTTCTAAGAAATTGTTAGAATTTGAAGCAACAATAAATAATTAATAGCCTACAATTTTTATGGCTTTTTGTCTGAAAGCACAGGGCCAAATTGATCAGCGTTGATATAATCACTGTGGCATGCTAAAAAGTTGTTGCTAAATAGGGGGAATTTTAAAAAATCAGAAAAGTGAAGAAACACCTAAATAATAAGAGTGTCATTAATATGACTGTAAAGCTTAAACTGATTGGCCTATGAAATTTAATAGTAATAATCATGGTGATATATAAAATAACTGCTGAGTGTTAACCATGGTATTAACTACTTCTTACATATTATATCTTTTAGTTTCTGTTTAAAAGAGGCAAAAAAAAAAAAAAAAGACACGCCTTTTCTTCTGACATCAAAATTCACAATAGTTAATATGACGGACTAGTGGTTAGAAAGATGCTTTCTGTGGTAAGTAACCTGATTCTACACTTGGCACAATATAAGAAGATGTTGAAGAAGTAGCCACAATGTTCTGGAAAGTCTAGGACAATGTTTTGCCATTTTGTCAGACTCAGGCTGCCATTTGTAAATGTAACTATCTCATGTTCTCCATGCTGTATTTCCCATGATTTGATGAAAGCTGTTTTGAGAATATCAGGTGTGTGGTTAATAAGTTCTATTTTCTGTTTGTCATTTCTAAACAATTTCCAGATAAAAACTGTGGGAAATAAAAAAAATGTACACAATACTTTGCTTAGTCTTACTTTAGGAAAAAAATTAGTATTCATCCTTAAATATATGAATTAATTTGAAAATCACCCAGTCCATCTCATAAATATATAGAAACATTTGCAAAGCTAAAGCTAGCTCAATTAGGTTGAAAATATTATAACTGAGGCTCCTGTTTTCAAAACTATTTACAATTTGGATTCATATAATTTTTACAGGTGTATGATAGCATAATCAGTAAAAAAAAATTCAAGCACAAATTCTGCTTTAATATAAGAAAAACGTTATAGGGAATTTGAATGGAGATATAAATACAGGAACAAGGAAATATGTAGTGCTTGTCACTGTTAAAGTAGTTATACAATTCTCACTCAGGTGATGTTGGTTAACAAATCACTATGTTTTAGATCCCATTAATCACATTAGAAAGTGACTTACATTTAAAACCATTATTTTTAAAATAGAAATATTTATAATATACCAGAAATCAATTTAGTTACTATTTAAACTTATGATAAAGATTTTATGTGTCAAATTATAAATATGCAAGAAGCTACATACTTTTACAAATTTTTTTAGGGTTTTATAAGCAAAAATGGTTGAAGTCATTGATATGGTCTGGCTCTGTGTTCCCACCCAAATCTCATCTTGAATAGCAATCCAAATTTTAATCCCCACATGTTGGGAGAGGGACCTCTTTGGAGGTGATTGGCTCATGGGTGTGGCCCATGATGTTCTTGTGATAGTGAGTTCTCACAAGATCTGATGGTGTTGTAAGAGGTTCTTCCCTCTTCACTCTGTACTTCTCTCTCCTGTGCCTTGTGAGGAAGGACTTGTCTCCCCTCCCCTGACTATTGTAAGTTTCCTAAGGCCTCTCCAGCCATGCGGAACTGTGAGACAATTAAACCTCTTTCCTTTATAAATTACCCCATCTCAGGTATTTCTTTCTATCAGTGTGAAAATGTAATAATACAGTCATTAACATCATGGATTAGGAGCCTCAATTTACCCAAAAGCCATGAAATCCCCCACAGATAATTCCAGTCATGGCAAAAATATACAGATAAAGCTATATATATATATATATAAAATAAATTCTAATATTATTGTATTAGATGAGCCTTAAAATATTTTATAAATTGTATTTCCCATGATTTGGTGAAACTATATTTAATCTAAAATGCATGTTACCTATGCTAATTAATATTATCACCAGTGTTAGAAGTTGGATACTACATTTATTAAGCAATTCTAGTGATGTAGGCACTAACATTGCCTCCTAGACTAATAGTTTACAAACATTTTTAACTAAGAAAACTTCTATTCAGCCACATTTTTGTATAAATACCCAAAGTGCAATAACATATAAAAGTGAAACAAGGATATGGGA
>NW_012106660.1:0-1271 GCF_000951045.1 Mandrillus leucophaeus
CTCCTACTTCAGCGCCCTGAGTAGCTGGAACTATAGACATGTACCACTACACCCTGCTAATTAAAAATAAATTCTTTTGAGATGGGGTCTCACTGTGTTGCCCAGGCTGGTCTCAAAGTCCAGAGCTCAAGTGATCCTCCAGCCTTGGACTACCAAAGTGATGGGGTTACAGGCGTGAGCCGCTGTGCCCCACCCCACCTGCCTTTTACATTGCATTTAATTTCAATATATGTCTTAAATCCATGAGATATTATTATTACTATTACCATCTTGTATAATCAATATTAATTTAGATTTACTCACATATTTATTTTCTATTGCTATTCATTCCCTCCTGTATCTTTGGGCTTCTGTGTGGTATAATTTGAGATTGAATATCAGGCATCGTGTTGTTACAGTGGTTCTGGATGCATTATCTTTTTCCAGAGAGGCTTTAACCTATCTCTGATAAGTAACTTGATATAGACATATCACCTTAATCCAAGCAAGGCTTGAGCTGTCTCAGTGATCGATAGTAGTCCATGAAAGACTCAGACTGGTTTTTATTTACTCTTACTTATAGCGGGTCTCATTGAGAAAGCCAGGATTGTTTACTAGGGCCCTTTATCCATAGAGGGTCCTAAATTCCAAAGTAGTCTCCTTAACATCGTGATGTGGCAAAAGACTTCTTTTTCACTTCAGCTTCTGCTTAGCTTCTTAGAGTTTCACCCTGGGCAGATTCAGAATTCACTAACATTTTTTGAGGATTAGCTTCTTTTTTATTTTTTTCTGTACTTCCTTTCTCTCTGAGATTTTGTCTTCCTGAATATTTTTGTAGCCCCAAACTTGATTTTTTCTTTTCTTCTCATGCCTGTGAGAGTGCCAAAATTTAGCTGGCATCTCTTTTTCTTATCAGCTTACATCTGTCTGGATTCTCAGTCTTCCCCCAGTGCTTCATATCGTGAAATACTCAGTTTAATACAGAAATGCAGAACACAGGACTTTTATTTACCTCCTTTTTTTCCTTGGATCTTGGTCTCTCCATTTTGGCTTCGCATAAGCTTTCTTATGCTTCTACATAGGTTTTTATTTTTGTTTTTTCTTTTGTATTTTATCCAGATGTTCTCATTGTTTTGATAGGCACTACAGCTTGCTAACAAACTATTGTTTCGTAGAAAAAAACTGAGTTCAGGTTTCTTCTTTTTTTCTCTCATTTCACTAATATTTATTGAGCACCTACTATGTGCCATGCTTCTGCTAGGATTTGGGAACATTGCAGTGAAGAAGACAAC
>NW_012106660.1:5631-5998 GCF_000951045.1 Mandrillus leucophaeus
CTGTGTGTCAGTGTGAAGTCTACAGACTTGTAATGTGTCTGAACCAGATGCTGTATTGCCATCCCTTAGCCCTGTTTTGTGAGAGCTGGCTCCATAGAACATAAGAACATTTCCAAAATTAACAATAGAAAAGTTTCTTTTTTAATTTTAACGATGTCATAAAACAAAACATCCTCTCTTCTGCCCCCCAACCCTGCCCCAGTTTATCATTCTTTTAAAACTGGATTTTGACAGTTGCTGAATAATAGAGATAAGATGTAGTTCTTTTTCTCCCTGCTGAAACACTGCATTGTTATTCATGGGTTCTTGTTTTCCTGGAAGATGGTTTGGTAAAATATGTGGGTGATGTGTACCCTATAATTGCCTG
>NW_012106661.1:0-773 GCF_000951045.1 Mandrillus leucophaeus
AGATCTCTAAGAACTTGCCTTATGAATCTGGGTGGTCCTGTGTTGGATGCATACATATTTAGAATAGTTGGATCTCCTTGTTGAATTGAACCCTTTGGCATTATGTAATGCCCTCCTTGGTCTTTTTTGATCTTTGTTGGTTAAAATCTGTTTTGTCTGAAATTAGGATTGCAACCCCTGCTTTTTTGTTTTCCATTTGTTTGGTAGATTTTCCTCCATCCCTTTATTTTGAGCTCATTTTGAGCTTTATTTTGAGCTCATTTGTCATATGTGAGAAGACAGCATACCATTGGGTCTTGCTGTTTTATACAGCTTCACACTCTGTGCCTTTTAAGTAGGGCATTTAGCTTGTTTATATTCAAGGTTAATATTGATATTTGTGGATTTGATCCTGTCATTGTGCTGTTAGCTGTCATTATTATGTTGGCTCGTTTGTGTGGTTGCTTTAAAGTGACACTAGTCTGTGTGTTTAAGCATGTTGTGTTAGTTGGTAGCAGTCTTTCCTCTGTATTTAATGCTCCTTTCAAGATCTCCTGTAAGGCAGGTCTTGTATTAGTGAATTCTCTCAACATTTGCTTATCTGAAGAGGATCTTATCTGTCCTTCACTTAGGAAGCTTAGTTTGGCTAAATACGAAATTCTTGGTTGAAGATTTTTTTTTCTTTTAGAATGTTGAATGTAGGCCCTCAATCTCTTCTGGCTTGTAAGGTTTCAGCTGAGAGGTCTGCTGTTAGCCTGATGGCATTCCCTTTGCAGGTGACCTGCCCCCTTTCT
>NW_012106661.1:6003-7514 GCF_000951045.1 Mandrillus leucophaeus
TGTAGATCTCTAAGAACTTGCCTTATGAATCTGGGTGGTCCTGTGTTGGATGCATACATATTTAGAATAGTTGGATCTCCTTGTTGAATTGAACCCTTCGGCATTATGTAATGCCCTCCTTGGTCTTTTTTGATCTTTGTTGGTTAAAATCTGTTTTGTCTGAAATTAGGATTGCAACCCCTGCTTTTTTCTGTTTTCCATTTGTTTGGTAGATTTTCCTCCATCCCTTTATTTTGAGCTCATTTTGAGCTTTATTTTGAGCTCATTTGTCATTATATGTGAGATGGGTCTTTTGAAGACAGCATACCATTGGGTCTTGCTGTTTTATACAGCTTCACACTCTGTGCCTTTTAAGTAGGGCATTTAGCTTGTTTATATTCAAGGTTAATATTGATATTTGTGGATTTGATCCTGTCATCGTGCTGTTAGCTGTCATTATTATGTTGGCTTGTTTGTGTGGTTGCTTTAAAGTGACACTAGTCTGTGTGTTTAAGAGTGTTGTGTTAGTTGGTAGCAGTCTTTCCTCTGTATTTAGTGCTCCTTTCAAGATCTCCTGTAAGGCAGGTCTTGTATTAATGAATTCTCTCAACATTTGCTTATCTGAAAAAGATCTTATCTATCCTTCACTTAGGAAGCTTAGTTTGGCTAAATATGAAATTCTTGGTTGAAGACTTTTTTTTCTTTAAGAATGTTGAATATAGGCCCTCAATCTCTTCTGGCTTGTAAGGTTTCAACTGAGAGGTCTGCTGTTAGCCTGATGGCATTCCCTTTGCAGGTGACCTGCCCCCTTTCTCTCTAGCTGCCTTTAGCATTCTTTCTTTTTGGCCTTGAAAAATCTGACAATTATGTGTCTTGGACATGATTTTCTTGTGTAGAATCTTGCAGTAGCTCTCTATATTTCCTGAATTTGACTGTTAGTCCCTCTAGCAAGGTTGGGAAAGTTTTCATGGAAGATATCCTGAAATATGTTTTCCAAGTTGTTTGCTTTCTCCTCCACCCTTTCAGTGTTGTTTATGATTTATAGATTTGGCCTCTTTACACAATCCCATACTTCTCAGAGGTTTTGTTCATTTCTTTTTATTCTGTTTTCTTTATTTTTGTCTGACTGTCTTATTTCAGAGAACTAGTCTTCAGGTTCTGAGATTCTTTCCTCAGTTTGGTTTATTCTGCTGTTAATACTTCTGATTGCATTGTGAAATTTTTGTATTATGTTATTTATACATATTATGTTATTCAAAAAAGGACCTGTTAGGTCCTTTTTTATGCTGACTATTTCGTCCTTCAGCTCCTGTTTCACTTTATTGTGATTCTTATCTTCCTTGGATTGGGTTTTGCCATCCTGAATCTTGATGATCTTTGTTCCTATCCATATTCTGAATTCATCTGTAATTCTAGTCAGTTCAGTCTGGTTAAGAAGTCTTGTTGGGGCCGGGTGCGGTGGTTCATGCCTGTAATCCCAGCACTTTGGGAGGCCGAGGCAGGCGGATCATGAGGTCAGGAGATCAAGACCA
>NW_012106662.1:0-375 GCF_000951045.1 Mandrillus leucophaeus
AAAGATTTGCTTGTCTTAATACCCCAACTTCCTGTTTTCTTTTTCCTTTTTCTTTCTTTCTTTCTCTCTTTTTTTTTTTTTTTTAATGGAGTCTCTTTCTGTCTCTCAGGCTGGAGTGCAGTGGCACGATCTCGTCTTCCTGCAATCTCTGCCTCTTGGGTTCAAGCGATTCTTCTGCCTCAGCCTCTGAGTAGTGGGAATATAGGTGTGCACTACCATGATCAGTTAATTTTTTCTTTCTTTCTTTTCTTTTCTTTTTTTTCTTTCTTTTTTTTTTTTTGAAAAACAGGTTTTCACTATGTTGGCCAGGCTGGTCTTGAACTCCTGATCTCAGATGATCCACCTGCCTTGGCCACACAAAGTGCTGGGATTACA
>NW_012106662.1:3267-3954 GCF_000951045.1 Mandrillus leucophaeus
GTTCTTCAGAAATCAAAGGAAAGCATTCAAAGATTTACATGTAGATTCAATTCTGACAACAGCTTCAAATACTTCATAGAATCTCAGAGTAGGTATACACAGTAAATGCTTACAGTGCCCCTGAAGTGTCATGGTTTGTTGTTTACATTTAGACTGACTGTTGAAAGTTTGAAATCCAGACCACTTCATAAGATTTATGCAAAAATGCAAGAAAAAAAAATCTGCATCATGACAAGGTAAAGTTCAACAGAGACAAATTCAAGTTGACATATTGAAGGTCAAATGCTCATCTATGCAAATATTACAGAAAGAATTTGAAAGTAAAAATGTAGATCTATGGTTTCATGTCAAATCAAAAAAGCAGCCAGGTGCAGTGGTTCATACCACTCATCCCAATATTTTGGAAGGATGATGTGGGAGAATCACTTAAGCCTGAGTTTGAGACAAGCCTGGACAACATAAGAAGACCCCCATCTCTACAAAAAAGAAAAAAAATATATATATATGTTTTAGCCAGATGTGGTAGCACCTGCCTGTAGTCCCAGCTACTTCAGAGGCTGAAGTGGAATGGAACAATCACTTGAGCCCAGAAGTTAAAGACTGCAGTGAGCCATGACTGTGCCACTGCACTCCAGCCTGGGCAACAGGAAGACATCCCACCTACCTCGTCTCAAAAAAAAAAAAAAA
>NW_012106663.1:0-330 GCF_000951045.1 Mandrillus leucophaeus
CCAGGATGGTCTCGATCTCCTGACCTCATGATCCACCCGTCTCGGCCTCCCAAAGTGCTGGGATTACAGGCTTGAGCCACCGCGCCCGGCCATGATGGGATGTTTATAGGGGACAACATATGATATAATTTTTGTATGAACCATATATAATTTTTTTACTTTTGTGCATTTCTTTTTTGACACAGGGTCTTGCTCTGTCACCGACTGAAGTGCAGTGATGCATTAATAGTTCACTACAGCATTGTCTTCCTGGGCTCAAGGGATCCTCCTACCTCAGCCTCCTAACCAGCTGGGGCTACAGGAGTGCACCACTACAGCTGGCTAATTTTT
>NW_012106663.1:4435-5487 GCF_000951045.1 Mandrillus leucophaeus
TGCCTCCTGAGTAGCTGGGATTACAGGCGCCTGCCACCACACCCGGCTAATTTTTGTATTTTTAGTAGAGACAGGGTTTCGCCATGTTGGCCAGGCTGGTCTCGAACCCCTGACCTCAAGTGATCTTCCTGCCTCGGCCTCCCAAAGTGGTGGGATGACAGGTGTGAGTCACTGCGCCCGGCCTAATTTTTAAATTTTTGTAGACATAGGGTCTTGCTATGTTGCCCAGGCTAGTCTTGAACTCCTGGCCTCAAGCGATCCTCCTGCCTTGGCCTCCCAAAATGCTGGGTTGACACTGGGTGCTGGGTGGGTGAGGCCACCTTACCCAACTGATAACTCATGTTTTAACACAAACTTTCTAAGGATAAAAGTGATTGCAGAAGATCCAGAATGAATGAAATATCAATATTTAAATAAAGATTGATTACACACCAGGTGCAGTGGCTCACGCCTGTAATCCTAGCACTTTGGGAGGCCGAGATGGGCAGATCACAAGGTCAGGAGATCGAGTCCATCCTGGCTAACACGGTGAAACCCCATCTCTACTAAAAATACAAAAAAATTAGCCGGGCGTGGTGGCGGGCGCCTGAAGTCCCAGCTACTCGGGAGGCTGAGGCAGGAGAATGGTGTGAACCTGGGAGGCGGAGCTTGCAGTGAGCCGAGATCGCGCCACTGCACTCCAGCCTGGGCGACAGGGCGAGACTCTGTCTCAAAAAAAAAAAAACAAACAAACAAACAGAAAAAACAAACAAACAAAAAGATCGATTACGTATTACTGATTTGGGGGTTTATTTTGGCCTTAGGCCGCAGCACGACTCTTCTTGGCCCTGTAGGTCCATGGGGCTTGAAGTCCAGATCCCAGGTGGTGCCTGGAAGGAGACTGAGGTAGACGAGAAAGGCATTCCAGGAGGAGAGGACGGCCAAGCTAAGGTCTGGAGGTAGAAAGCCTGTCGAGCCACTCGTGGGAGAGGTGGCAGCTGCCAGCTGCGGGCCGTGAAGGCCGCATCTGATGCCCTTTGAGCGGGCCACCCCCTTTCCGCTTTTGCAAAATG
>NW_012106664.1:0-11871 GCF_000951045.1 Mandrillus leucophaeus
AAAAAAAAACAACATCGATTTTTGTGAAGAAAAAGTTACCTTATTTGCATAGTGTGATCATTTATATAGAGAATTCTATGCACTTTACCAAAAACTATTAACAGTGCTAAATATATTTAGCAATATTTCAAGGTACAAAATTAACACACAAGGATGAAATTTTTAAAACAATCAAAAATTAAAAATTGAAATTAAATCAATGTTTCTAAAAGGAGCATGATTTCTGTTGGTGTGACAATCATTCACCAATACCCGCTGCTTTTTTGATACAGGGTGTCACTCTGTAACCCAGGCTGGGATGCTGGATTATAGTGGTACAATTACAGCTCATTGCAACCTTTTCTTCCTCGGCTGAAGCAATCCTCCCACCTCAGCCTTCTGAGTAGCTGGGACTACAGGCATGCACCACTACACCTGTCTATTTGGGTGTGTGTGTGTGTGTGTGTGTGTGTGTGTCTGTGTGTGTGTGTAGAGATGTTCTTTTTGCCCAGGCTGGTCTAAACTCCTGGATGTAAGCAAGCCACTCACCTCCACCTCCCCAAATGCCAGGATTACAGGTGTGCACCACTCCTCCCAGCCATCTCCAATCCTTTAGTTTGAGTCTATGAGTGTCATTGTGAGTGAGATGAGTCTCTTGAAGACAGCATATGGAAGGGTTTTGTTGGTATCCAACTTGCTATCCTGTACCTTTTACTTGGGTCATTAAGATCATTTGCATTCAAGGTTAATATGAATATGTGAGGTTTTGATCTTATTGTAAATTTGTTAGCTGGTTGTTTTGTAGTTTTTATTGGTAGTTGATTTAAAGGGTCTGTGGGCTATGTATTTAGCTGCTATTTTTGTGACAGCAGGTATTGTTCTTTCATTTTCATGTTTAAAACTCCTATAAGATCCCTTGTCAGGCTTGTCTAGTGGTAATACATTCTCTTAGTGATTGCTTATCTGAAAAGTATTTCACTTTTCCTTTGCTTATAAATCTTAATTTGGTGACATATAAAATTCTTGTTTGGAGTTTATTTTCTTTGAGAATGCCAAAATAGCCCCCCCAGTTTCTTCTGGCCTGTAAGGATTCTGCTGAAAAATTCAAGGTTAGCTTAAAGTGGTTCCCTCTATAAGTTATCTAATGTTTTTCTCTAGCTGCCTTTAAGATTTGTTTAGTATTTACCTTAGACCAACGGTCCCCAGCGTTTCTGGCATCAGGGACAGGGTTTATGAAAGACAGTTTTTCTACAAACTGTGGAGCACGGGATGGTTTTGAGATGAAACTGTTCCACCTCAGATCATCAGACATTAGTTAGATTCTCATAAGGAGTGCCCAATCTAGATCCCTTGCATGAATCATTTATAACAGGGTTCATGCTCCTAAGAGAATCTAATGCCACCACTGATCTGACAGCAGGTGGAACTCACGTAGTAATGCTCACCTCCTGCTGTTCAGCCTGATTCCTAACAGTACTGATTCCAAATCAGTACTGGTTCACAGCACAGGCATTGGGGTCACTTGCCTTAGACTGTCTGCTGCCCTAGTGATGTTCGTTTTGTGTACTATCTTGTAGACTTTCTTTGGATTTTTTTTGTATCTGGATGTCTATCTCTCTAGCAAGATTAGGAAACAATTTTTTGACTTATTTCCTCAAATATGTTTTCCAGGTTGTTTGCTTTTTCTACTTCCCTCTCACAAGTGCCAATAAATTACAGGTTTTGGTGCTTTACATAATCTCATATTGCCTGGAAAATATGTTCATTTTTTAAATTCCTTTTTTCTTTATTCTTCCCTGACTGGGTTTGTTTGGAAGGCTTATCTTCAAGCTCTGAAATGTATCTTCTGATTGGTCTAGTCTATTGATAAAGGTTTCAGTTGTATTTTGAAATTCCTTAAGTGAACTTTTCAGTTCTAGTAGTTCTGATTGATTTAAGATACTTCTCTCTTCTCTCATTTCCAAGATTACTTTAGAAGTTTCTTTGTGTTGACTTTCAATCTTGTCTTGGATATTGTTGAGCTTCCATGCAATGTATGTTTTGAATTCTTTATCTGTCATTTCAGAGTTTCCACTGCGGTTTGGGACCATTGCTGGAGAGCTAGGGTGAGTTAGGGTGATCTTTTGGTGATGTCACCACTTTCAAATATTTCATGGACAGAATTCTTATCCTGGTTCCTTCTCATCTGGAGACAGCTGTGTTGGGTAGGGTCTCTTTGCTTTGTTTCTAGTCTTGTGCACTTCTGTCAGTAGACTTTTGTATAGGGCTGTGCAGTTTGACCTATACGTCAGTAGGTGGTGTTTGCAGGTAAGAACCAGCTGCCATTCAAGGAGATGGGTATGGACCTTATCTTTGTTTGCTGTGAGGTGCTTTCTGTTGTTTCAGGTGAAAGTCTGGACAAGTAGGATGCCTGGTGTCTCTCTTGCTGTCCTGTATGAGTGGGGAGGGATAGCTGGACAGTGCTAGAGCCCCTAGCTTGTCCATGAATATCCAATGGTGAGCTCAGGCACCAGCCCTGATGAAGGTGCCTGGGAAGAACTCCTCGTGAAGCATGCTGGGGTCTCTTCAGAGGCAGTGAGGGGAGTATACTGACTCCTTGTCCTAGATATGCAAGGATGTGATATATTTTGCTATCATATGCCTCTTCCAGGGCTTGTGACTCCTAGTTCCATCTCCAGACCACAATGTGGTTGAGAGCCATGGGAATGCCTATTTTGCAACTCTCCAGGGGAGTGTTTTCAGGACGCAAGCTTGATACTCAGCACAGTGCAGATAGCTTTAAAACTCGTCTGTTCTCCAGTGTGGCAGTATTCTTGCTTCCTGTAAAGGGGGAAGAGTCTTTACCTTTGCACCCATGTGAGTGGGTGTTGGCTGTGGTGATGCTGATTGGTCGACTCGGTCGAATATCAGTCCTTGGGGGAAGTGTTGAGGTATCTGGAGAGTTGGAATGGGAGTAAGTAGCTCCTCAATTCTTAGCCCCTAGATGGCCTGCTGGACCATCTAGGTGGCCTGCTGGACCAGTGTGTATGAGTCCTGAAGGGGCTGGACCAGGGTCAGGCTAGCCCAGAGTTAAGGTGCTGGGAGAGGTGAGCCTGTCTCCAGGTCACAGGCCAAATTACAGGCTGGGGCAGGCAGAACACTTAGGTGGTGGGAGGCCAAGGGAATATCACAGGACTGTGGGGGTTTGATTTTTATAAGGGATCTGGGCTACAAGTGAAATTATCAGGTGAGGGCAGGTCAGCTGTGCTGTGAGACTTTCACTGGGGAGGGCAGGATCCCTCAGCTGGGGCAAAGGAGACCAGTGTCTACTAAACATTGAGTATATCTGGACATAAAGATGAGAGCAATAGACAGTGGGGACTACAAGAGGGGCGAGGGTGGGAGGGGGATCAGGGCTGAAAATCTACCTATCAGGTACTATGCTCACTACTTGGGTGACAGGATCGTTTTTACCCCAAACTCAGTGATGCGCAGTTTATCCATATAACAAACCTGCACATGTACTTCCTAAACTTGAAAGTTGAAAAAAGAAAATAAACAGACATGAAAACATTAGAAATATGTAGCTGTAAATATGTAAAAGTTGTAAAAGACATAGTCACTAAAATGTATAAATTGTTGCTTAATAAATTAAAGATTTAAATACTTGGAGATACAGCATTCATGAATCAAAAAACTCAATATAGTTAAAAGGACAATTCTCTCAATATTGATTTATTGATTCAGTGTAATTTCAGTCAAAATTTTTGTAGTCTTTATAAAGATACTGACAAATGAACTTATTGCAAAGCAATAGATAGCAACAAAGTGGATACTATGCTAAAGATGGACAAATAAATCACTGGAACACAATGGTGAGTTGTGAAATAGATCCATGCATGGGCGGTCAATTTATTTTTGATAAAGTATGAAGGCAACTTTTCGAAGAAAAAATAGCCAGTAAATGGTGCTGGAAGAATTGGAAATCACATGCAATAAACAAATAAGCTTGAATGCATATACATCTTAAAATATACAAAAATTAACTCAAATGGATTATAAATTTATGCGTAAAATCTAAAACATAAACTTTGTAGAATAATACATAGCAGAATATCTTTATGACCTTGAGTCTGATAATTTTTTTAGATACCAAAATTATGATCCATGAAATTTTTAAAAATGGAAAATATAACCTTTTCAATATTAAGGTATTCTGCTATTTAAAGGACACTAAGAAAATAAAAACAAGTCTAAGTAATTCACTAGTCAACCCATAAATCATTAAACAAGTGCAAAATATTTGAACAGACACTTCACGAGAGAAGATGCATGAATTGCAAATAAGCAGATAAGAGATACTCAACACCATTAGTCATCTAAAAGCGGAGTGAGATATCATTTTACACATAGTTAAATGGATAAAATTAAAAAGATCTCCACACAAGACTGTCCCACGGGTGGTTGAAATGTAAAACCATAATTTTTATAGTTTGTTTTCTGAAACTTTAAATATAGGTTCCAGTAATCCTAATCTGAAGTACTTATGCAAAGTAGTGAAAGCATATGTCTATACAAAGACTTTTTCATGCATATTCATAGAAGTCTTATTTGTAATAGCCCCACACTACCAACACAGCCAAAATATCCATGAGTAGGTGAAAGGACAGGCAAATGATGACACATCTATACTATGGAGTGCTATTCAATGTTAAAACTAAATGGATTATTATTGATACACTCAACAGCATAGACAAATCACATAAATCATTATGGTGAGTTAAAGTAGCCAGACAAGAAAGAGTGTGTACTTTATGATTCCATGTATATAAAATTTTAGAATATTCAATCCAATCCATAGTGGAGAGAGCAGGCCAATGGTTGTCTGGCGATGGTTATATTTTGGGGAAGGGAGGGAGGATGGGATTACAAAAGAGCACTTTAGAATGTGAAAGATATGCTCCTTATCTTGACTGTAGTGATGAGTTCAAGGCACACATAAATATCAAAACTTAGCAAACTGTAAATTAAATAATAGCAGTGATTTGTGCATCAAGTATACCTCAAATTTTACTTTAGCTTTGTTTAACCTAATCCATAAATGGCATGCTGCTTATAGGACTTGTGTGGCATAGTTTTTTTAAATATAGTATTTATATTTAATTATTACAGGATACAGAAATTAATAGGTACAAGTAAAACATGAGCCATTAATTATCTCTATTGAACAGCATAATGAAACAGTAGGAAAAATTAGGCAACTTAATTGGCACAATTTATAGCAATTAAGAAATAGCATGCCATTTGCAGAAAAACGTGTATCAAGTACTAATACATATTTCTATGTGATGCTAAACAAATGAAGTGTTTAGTGTATTTTAAATATGCATGTTGTTTGAGGTCATCAACTAATATCATCAGTAGACTATTAGAAACCAACATTTCATACAACTATGTGCTATCTGAGTATGTATTAAATAAGCCTAGAAAAGTGGGCTGGTACCTGGTAGATACTTCATGAATATTTGTTGAATCAATATGGATTGAAGCCTTTAAAAATCATTTTTTAAATGTATTGTTAGTTCTTAAAATGTGATACTTTTATCCCAATTAGAATTAACATTTTGCATAGGCTAACTATTCAAAAGCTGAATATTGAGTAATCTATGGTAGATTATTTCTTCCTTGCCTAATCACACGATTTATTGTTCTCCTATCCAGAGCTGTCTCTTTAATTTTCCCTTGAGTTTGAATACTGTTTTGTGATGATATCTTGACTACCTCCCTGGGTACCCTATTTGACTGCCTCATAGACCTCATGACTAAGAATTTCTTCATCTTATCTAGCTTAAGCATTCTTTCTTCATGTTTCGGGCCATTACTTCTTGTCTTACCATCTTTAACTATCTTCAGTAATTCATCCCCTCAGGAATTTAAGCTACCCATAAATATAAAAAGAAAATGACATATCTCAGCATTTGACAGTTTGTGAAAATTGAGACAACTATATTCTAGAGATAGCTGTAAGTACTCTAGGGCATGCAGAGAGAGCTGTGGCAAAGGAAATATTTACTGGTTTGCTAAGCGAGGCAAGGTCACTGAACTATGTGCATGGCTCCCTGAAGCTATTGTTCATTTACCAAACAGATAATGTTTTAATCTGTGATCTGGGCTCTTATTTCATCTATTTTCCTCTTTGAATTGTGTCCATATGTGTTGCTGCTTCTCTTTAAATGATGCTAACAAAACAAGGAAAAGATAGTAAGGAGTGTCAAAAAGAATTACTTGTCAAAATATTATTTTTAGTGACTATTTCTCCCTCATTGCGATTTGTTATTTTTCAAACAATTATTTTGTGTTGCCTTATGTTGTTTTGTTTGTGGATCTTAGCAAATTCAAGAGGCCATACTATTTCAAACAAATGACCCACTGGAAAATATTTTAGCTTGGGAAATTGTGTGATTCTCTCCAGAGTTTCTGTGAATGTCAGGCATTTTTGAGGCACTTCCAAATATGAAAGTTTAAGAATACATTATGTTAACTGAAATCAACGTATTTCTCAGTATAAAATACTAGTCCCTGGAAATTTGAACTTTAAACTGTTGTAACATTCTTGTTTATCAAGTTTCATTCACTTCCGGGCCCCTGCCACGTGGTACAAATCAATGCAAATCTATAGTGTTAGAAACTCTGTCCAAGTTCAATCAGTTCCCCAACTTGTAAGACCCACTTTCAAATCATCCAACCCAGGTCTGAAATCTCTATAAATACTATTATCTAAATTGATGAATCAGCATAAGAATAGGCATTTAACATCATGTTATTAAGCAATTGCAAACTAAACAGCAATGAGATACCACTATGCATCTTTTAAAATGGCAAGAATTAAAAAACAAATTAAAACTGTAAATATGGAAAGTTGATGAGGATGAGAAACCACAGATAATTCTTTCATGGCTGTTGAGAATGCCAAATGGCTAAGCCACATTGGAAGACAGTTTAGCAGTTTTTTTTACAAAGCTAGGAATACTCTTAGTGTAAAATCCAGGCATTTTGCTCCCAGGTATTTATCCAAATGAGCTGAAAATTTATTACCACACACAAAAACCTGACATGAATGTTTAAGGCATCTTTATGTATAATATTGCCCAAAACTGAATCAATAAAGACTTCCTTCAAAGATTAATGGAGAACAAATGGTGGTACTTCCATAAAATGAAATATTACTCAGTAATAAAAAGTGAGCTTAAAGCCATGAAAAGATGGAGGAAACATAAATGAAAATTTCTAAGTGAAAGAAGCCAGTCTGAAAAGCCTACATACAGTATGATTCTAACTATATACAATTCTGGAAAATATAACACTATTGTAGAGACAAAGTAAAAAAGACCAATGTTTGTCCAGGCAGTAGATGTTGGCCTTAATAGGTGAAAAACAGGGATTTTTAGGGCAGGCAGCAAAACTATTTTGTTTGATATTGTAACAGTTAATACATGACATTATGCATTTGTCAAAACCCGTAGAGCTTTACAACATGAAGGGTGAAACTTAATGAAACTATAAAATTTAGTTAATAACAATCAGTCAATATTTGTTCATTAATTATAACGAACGTACCACACTAATACCAGACTAATAATAGGGGAAACTGTGTAGGGGAGAGGTTCAGATCAGAACTATCTGTACTATCTGCTCAATGTTTTCTGCAAATCTAAAATTTTTCTTAAAATTAAGTTGATTAATTAAAAAAAATACAAGTGGTCACATAGAATGACAAAATTGAAGTAACTCAATTTCTGTTCTTTGCCTTTACAATCATCGTTTATTTTAAATGTCCTACTTGAAAGAAAATGCATACACACAGATCTAAGTCTGGGAATGGGAGTGGAGGAGGCATACTTAACTGAATTATCTAATATCTTCCATGTAGAATACAATGTTTATTAAGAGATAAGTAGTAATGCTGTGCTACTTTGAGATATATATGCATATCTCAATATGTATTACACACATTTAATATTAATATTAATTATTAACATCTCTAATATAAATTATTATATAGAAATACACTATTAAATATATAATATACATATCTGTACAAGTATACAAGTTCATATATATGCATACATCAACTCAACAGTAAGTACAGCAATTATTTTAATTAGAACTTTGATCACAAATGTTTTTGTTTTTTGGAAATGAGTATTTTATCACTGAAAGTATTTGGAATTGGTTGTGGTAATTTTAAAAGAGCAACTTTTAGTAGGATATTTATTGGTTTTAAATGACTGTCCCTTCATTTTGGTCTATAACCTTTTTTGTTGAATCTCTATTATAGTCTCAAGTTTTTCTGAGACTGAAAAAATAATAATAGTAATAACAAATGAAGGAATTAGTCAATTTTAGCATTTTTAAATAATATATTAAGGCAGTCGGAAGAACTTCAAGATTTTCCTCTCTGGCCTAGCTTTCCAGCTTTATTAACTGATTGGCTAGTAGCTAGGACTAATTGATAGATTCAGCAGTGTAAACTTCATCACTAGAGGTAGCTCTCAGGGAATAAATGACTGTGTAAACAGAGTACTTGATTAAGTTATAGAGCCCCAGGGAACAGCCTGGACTCTGGTTATGTAAATATAACAGATGGCTAAGAAAAGTCATGCTGTACTGAGAGTAGGTTTATTGTAGTTATCTATGTTTATATAGAAGATTTAAGAGGCAGATGATCCAACTTTTCAAAGCAAAACCAGGTATTGACTATATCGTACTGCCATGGAAATTATTTGAGAGTGGGGTGGAATTTTCTCAAGTTGACATCCTCTAGAGAATGCGACACTGTTGACCTGTTTACGATTGCTTTTGTTACATTTTTAAAAGCAATATTCCTTGAAGAAAGTTGGGAGATAATGGCCCAGATCCTGTCATTTGATGAGGGTTATGCCAATTTGTAGATGACAGAATTGGTAAGTTATTCTCATTGCAAGAACAGCTTATGAATGAATACTTTTTGAAGTTCACATACTATGTATGCTCTTATTTAATCTTATTTAATCTTCATCTCAATGTTTAGATAAATGCAGGTACTTCTCACTTAAACTGAAGAAACTAAGTTGAGGATAGAAAAGAAAGAAATGATATAAAGGGAAAAAACCTTGAGGCAATACTGTACAATAAAGATACATTAGTTCGAAATCACTAGCACACTTATACACCAATAGCAGTCAAGCCAAGAGTCAAATCAGGAATGCAGTTCCATTCACAATTGCCACACAAAAAAATAAAATACCTAGGAATACCGCTAACCAGGGAGGTTAACAATGTCTACAAATAGAACTACAAAACACTGCTCAAAGAAATCAGAGAGGACACAAACAATGCAAAAACATTTCATACTCATGGATAGGAAAACTCAATATTATCAAAATGGCCATAATTCCCAGAGCAATTTATAGATTTAATGCTATTCCTATTAAACTGTCAATGAGATTCTTCACAGAACTAGGAAAGAAACTATTTTAAAATTCATATGGAACCCAAAAAGAGCCTGAAGAGCCAAGGCAATCCTAAGCAAAAAGAACAAAGCTTTAGACATCACACTATCTGACTTCTAACTGTATCAGAGGGTTACACTAGCCAAAAGAGCATGGTGCTGGAGCAAAAACAGGCACATAGGCCAATGGAACAGAATAGACAACCCAGAAACAAGACGACATACCTACAACTATCAGATTTTTGACAAAGCTGACAAAAACAAGCAATGGGAATAAGAATCCATATTCAATAAATGGTGCTGGAATAACTGGCTAGCCACATTCAGAAGATCGAAACTGGACTCCTTCCTCACACCATACACAAAAAATTAACTCAAGATGGATTAAAGACTTAAATGTAAAACCCAAAACTATAAAAACCCTGGAAGATAACCTAGACAATACCATTCTGGACATAGACACAGGCAAAAATGTCATAAAAAAGATGCCAAAAGCAATTGCAAAAAATGTGAAAATAGACTAGTGGGATCTAATTAAACTAAAGATTTTCTGCAGAGCAAAGGAAACTATCAACAGAGTAAACAGAAACTGACAGGACGAAATAAAAATTTTGCAAACTATGCATCTGATAAAGGTCTAATATTTGGAATCTGTAAGGAACGTAAACAATTTTTTTGACATAGAGTCTTGCTCTGTTGCCCAGGCTGGAGTGCAGTGGTGTGATCTTGGCTCACTGCAACCTCCTCCTCCTGGGTTCAAGCGATTCTCGTGCCTCGGCCTCCCAAGTAGCTAAGATTACAGGCGCGTGACACCACACCTGGCTAATTTTCATATTTTTAGCAGAGACGGGGTTTCACTATGTTGGCCAGGCTGGTCTTGAACTCCTAACCTCAAGTGATCCACCCTTCTCGGTCTCTCAAAGTGCTGGGATTACATACGTGAGCCACCACACCCAGGGGAACTGAAACAAACTTACAAGTTAAAAACAAAACAAAACAAAACAAAAGTTAAAAAGTGGGCAAAGGACATGAACAGATACGTTTCAAAAGAAGACATACATACAGTCAACAATCATGTGTAAAAAAGCTCAACATCACTGGTCATTAGAAAAATACAAATCAAAACAGAGTATTGCATGTTCTCCCTTATAAATGGGAGCTGGAAGGTGAGAACAAATTAGGGAAACAGTGCACACCAGGATGGAGGGTGGGAGGAGGGAGAGGATCAGGAAAAATAACCAATGGGTGTCGGGCTTAATGCCTGGGTGATGAAATTCTCTGTACAACAAACCCCATGAAACAAGTTTACCTATGTAAAAAACCTGCACATGTACCCCTGAACTTAAAATAAAAGTTAAATTAAAGACAATATATTGGAGGAGTCATGATAAAGACTAGAGCTTGGTGCCCAGGTACTATCCTTACAGAGTCTAAATACCATCCAATAGACAGAATAAAAGTCTGAAAAATTCAGAATTGTCCTACTGCAGCTTACAGTGGCTAATCACTAGTTATGTAGGTAATATTTAATTAGAAGCGGTATTAGCCTGGGAAAAGGAACTGTATGTCTTAATAGCATTCACTCTAAGATACAATTGAGCACTTACTATGGGCAGCAAATGGTCTCTGGTCACTTGAGTCACATAGTCTAATGCAGTATTCTGAAAATTTACTTGATGACAAAGTATACCAAGTGCCCTTGTTAAAAATAGAGATTGTTAAATTGTCTCCTGGAGAGCATAATTCAGATTGTTGGAAAAGACACAGGAAACCACATTTTTAATAAGCACCCCATGTGACAGTTTTCAGGCATGTGTGAAAATCTTGGTCTACTAGACTTTTAAATAACATATAGTGAAGAACCAAAGCATAATTATTTTAGCTAGAGTAATTGTATCTTTAAAAATTATTGGAAATAAAGCAAGTTAAAAGGACACCATTATTTCTTGTTAAGATTTTCTGTCATTTTGATATTCATAAATGAATTCTATTGTTGATTTTTAAATAATCAATTTATTTTAAGATTTTGAAAACTGTAGCATTCTCCTAATCTACAAATACATTCCTGCTGAAAGTATTGCCATCTGCTGTTGACATTTAAGAACATGGCCGAAGGCCCAGAGTATTACCCAAGACTATGCTTAAAAGGGTGTTGGACCTAGGGCCTCCTCAAAAAAGTTTTTACTACTAGCAAGTCACACCATTTATCTTCTTGGATATATATGCAGGGGAGAGTGAGACTTTACAATGATGGTAGTGGTAGTAAAATTGGGGTGGCAGACAGATGTATATGTGCAAATAAGTATGGGTATATACTCACATATGTGTGTGTGTATATATATATTTTTTTGAGGGGGGACAGTTTGTTTTTAATTGTAGCTGCCTGGTCATCCAAATATATATATATATAAAATATTTATATA